>NC_090651.1:187047196-187119227 GCF_040937935.1 Hyperolius riggenbachi | reverse complement strand
AGAGGTAACATCAGGATCAGAGTACAAAACAGACATTGCTTTAAACAAGTTTTCCACTGAAGATAAGGCTTCCTGCTCAGCAGGTAGGCCCTAAACCCAGGATTGCGGATTTCCTTGCAGGAGAGATATGACAAATTACACTTTTTGAGACTCTGAACCAGAGGATATAAAACAGACTTTGAAATATGTTAAGCAGTTGCTCATGAAAATGTTGAATTGAGATCTGGCGCCAGAAAACTTATCTGGAATAGGCTGTTACGCTCAGTGGTATATTCTCCACAGTCAGCACGACATGCATAACCTGACGTGAAGGAGACACACACGCAAGCACAAGGAACCAGGATATGCCCAGCTGTAGTGGAGGAGAGGACTGACTCCCGTAGGAGATGTGGCGCACAGAGCAGGTGTACATCCGAGCAACCACAAACAATACTTAAATACAATGGATACGATATTCCTAGCGTATATTACAATTACAGCTATCAATGAAGCTACAAATGACTGACTAACATATGTATATATCGGCGATGAACCGATATAAAACATAAGCAAGGAACACTAGCTAGGAACTGGAACAATACAAGAAACAGGACTAGGAAGGATTCGCTACTTCTACGCAGAAGTGAGCACAATCCATGCAAGGTAACAGGAACAGGACTGAGAAGGATTCGCTACTTCTACGCAGAAGTGAGCGCAATCCACGCAAGGTAACAGGAACAGGACTAGGAAGGATCCGCTACTTCTATGCAGAAGTGAGCGCAATCCACACAAGGTAACAGGAACAGGACTGAACTAACTAAGCACGGGTGATCACGATACGCGTAACCTACTAAAGCGTGCTAGAAACTGACTGACTGAACACAGGATATAAACAGTTCGAGTACGTATATATCAACGACACTGATGTATTAATGTAACACGAATACAAGGAAAATAACAAATGCGCTAGTATGCGTATATATCGGCGATGAACCAATATATGATGCAAGACCAGCAAAGTAACAACACTGATAAGCAGGAACAGGAACTAGAAGGACTCACTGACTCCTACGCAGGAGGTCAGTGCAGTCCACATGAATTAACATTAGAACTAGATACACGATCTGGGGCCAAAGTGACAGCAAGACAGGCTGGTGCTGCTGAGACTATGATAGCCCATGGAGCACTGCAGGAAGCAGTCCTTTATACTGAGGTCATCCAATTGGAGCAGACATACAGATTCCCACACAGGTGAATGATAATCAATCACAGGCTGACAGCAGGAAAGGGCAGACAATGATATGCAGCCTGCCAGAAAAGGATTGCAGAAGGAATCAACACTCAGTGTGTTTTCCAGCAAAACTATGCAAGCAAAAGAATGTAAAGAAATCAAAAACTGCTTGTTTACAGTAAAACTGTAGCCAGCAGTACATGCTGCAGAAGTGATCATAACATAGGCATTGTTGGATCCATAGAGGCTCTCAGTACTGGAGCAGATTGATTTTGAACAGATTACTCAATACCTGGTATGGCATTGGCCAATTGAGTCAATTGAGCTTGTTGAGCAGTCACTTGTTCAGTGAGGGCATTAACAGCGCCAGTTAGAAGCAGAATTTTTTGTTGCAAATCCTCTGTGATGGAGACCCCCGTTATTAGTCTCCTTGATAGGGAATATCTGGCCCGTGATACTGTCAGGCTTGTCTGGCTAATTGCTATACGTCAGACTGTATGCTCATATGCCTGACCTATAACCCAGCCCTAACACCTGCGTACACTCCTGCCTAACAAACAAAACTACACAACCCTGCAGGTAGATGTAGCATACAACCTGGCATATAGCATTCACCAAACACAGCAAGGAAATGCAAGTACAGTATAATTGAATAGTCACCTGAGGCCTATGGACTGAGGCAATCCAGACAAAAGTATAATCACAATACAGATGCAAGGTCAGACAGGCCGAGATCAGGGCAGGTAGCGTTCATGCAAGGCCCTTAGACAATCCAAGGTTTGGCAAAAGGTCAGGTACAAGCTGGGTCATTAACAGAACATCAGAAAAAAAGTAGTCAGGTTCAATCCAGGTCGGCAACAAGGTATTAGAGGTGGGCCGAACGGTTCGCCGGCGAACGGTTCCAGGCGAACCTCGGGTGGTTCGCCTTCGCCTGCGAAGGTGAACTTTCCCGGAAGTTCGATTTGCCCCATAATGCTCTATGAGGGTCAACTTTGACCCTCTGCATCACAGTCAGCAGGCGCATTGTAGCCAATCCAGCTATACTAAGCCCTGGAGCCCCACTCCCCCTTATATAAGGCAGGCTCCGGCGGCCATTAGCCTCACTCGTGTGCCTGCTAGAGACAGACTAGAGACAGCTGCTGCAGACTTGTTCTCCTAGGGACAGATTAGTCAGGCTCTTGCCTTCTTAGCTTGCTCCTAGCTGAATCTTATTGCTATAATAGCGCCCCAGAACAGCTCTTTTCAGAGCTCATCCTGCTCGTGTGATCAATTTTTTTTTCTGTGTTTGAAACTGACACTTGTGTTTAGACAGCATTGCTAATTCATACTGTGTGTCCCACTGCCAGCAGCAGCACATTCAGTGACTACCTGTGTGTGTGAGACACTTGTGTTGCTTAGTAGCATTGCTAATTCATAATGTGTGTGTCCCACTGCCAGCAGCCCACCAGCATTCCGCAGCACATTCAGTGACTACCTGTGTGTGTGACAGGGAGCTGCACATTGTACTACCCACCCAGTATTTGGTATCACTGCATTTACCTACTACTATACCTGTTGTGTGTAGTTAACCCACCTCATCACTGCATACACCTACGTTTGTGTTGAGTAAACCCACCTCGCTGCACATAACTACCTTTTGTGTTGAGTGAACTCACCTCACCTCATATATAACTACCTTTGGGTTGAGTGAACTCACCTCACTGCATATATAACTACCTTTGGGTTGAGTGAACTCACCTCACTGCATATCTACCTTTTCTGTTGAGTGAACTCACCTCACTGCATATAACTACCTTTGTGTTGAGTGAACTCAGCTGACTAAATCTAACTACCTGTTGTGTTCAGTGAACTCACCTCACTGCATATATAACTACCTTTGGGTTGAGTGAACTCACCTCACTGCATATAGCTACCTTTTGTGCTCAGTGAACTCACCTCACTGCATATATAACTACCTTTGGGTTGAGTGAACTCACCTCACTGCATATATAACTACCTTTGGGTTGAGTGAACGCACCTCACTGCATATCTACCTTTTCTGTTGAGTGAACTCACCTCACTGCATCTAACTACCTGTTGTGTTCAGTGAACTCACCTCACTGCATATATAACTACCTTTGGGTTGAGTGAACTCACCTCATGGCATATAGCTACCTTTTGTGTTCAGTGAACTCACCTCACTGCATATATAACTACCTTTGGGTTGAGTAAACTCACCTCACTGCATATATACCTTTTCTGTTGAGTGAACTCACCTCAATACATATAACTACCTTTTGTGTTGAGTGAACTCAGCTGACTGCATCTAACTACCTGTTGTGTTCAGTGAACTCACCTCACTGCATATATAACTACCTTTGGGTTGAGTGAACTCACCTCACTGCGTATAGCTACCCTTTGTGTTCAGTGAACTCACCTCACTGCATATATAACTACCTTTGGGTTGAGTGAACTCACCTCACTGCATATCTACCTTTTCTGTTGAGTGAACTCACCTCACTGCATATAACTACCTTTGTGTTGAGTGAACTCAGCTGACTGCATCTAACTACCTGTTGTGTTCAGTGAACTCACCTCACTGCATATATAACTACCTTTGGGTTGAGTGAACTCACCTCACTGCATATATAACTACCTTTGGGTTGAGTGAACTCACCTCACTGCATATCTACCTTTTCTGTTGAGTGAACTCATCTCACTGCATATAACTACCTTTGTGTTGAGTGAACTCAGCTGACTGCATCGGACTACCTGTTGTGTTCAGTGAACTCACCTCACCTCACTGCATATATAACTACCTTTGGGTTGAGTGAACTCACCTCATTGCATATAGCTACCTTTTGTGTTCAGTGAACTCACCTCACTGCATATATAACTACCTTTGGGTTGAGTGAACTTTGGGATGCATTAAAAGGGAAATAAAAACTCGAGATGCTAGCATAATATAGCCCCTGTTTAACTCTCTAGTAAGGCCACATCTGGAATATGGAATTCAGTTCTGGGCACCACATTACAAAAAAGATATTGCAGTTTTAGAGCAGGTGCAGAGACAAGCAACAAAATTGATGCGTGGGATGGAAGGTCTCACTTATCGAGAAAGGTTAGATAAACTGGGTTTATTTAGTCTAGAGAAAAGACGCCTTAGAGGGGATCTAATTAACATGTATAAATACATCAGAGGGCAATATAATACCTTGGCGGATGAGCTTTTTGTCCCTAGGCCTTCTCAAAGGACTAGAGGACATGATCTGCGCATGGAGGAAAACCGTTTTAGCCATTTATTTAGGAAAGGGTTCTTTACAGTAAGAGTGATTAAGATGTGGAATGCATTGCCACAGGAAGTCGTTATGGCAAACTCTATACCTGCATTTAAAGGGGGCTTAGATGCTTTCCTTGCGTTGAAAGACATCCATGGCTACAATTACTAGGTAATGCCTAATGATGTTGATCCAGGAATTTTATCTGATTGCCATCTGGAGTCGGGAAGGAATTTTTCCCTTTAGGGGCTAATTGGACCATGCCTTGTAAGGGTTTTTTCGCCTTCCTCTGGATCAACAGGGATATGCGAGGGAGCAGGCTGGTGTTGTACTTTATACTGGTTGAACTCGATGGACGTATGTCTTTTTTCAACCAAAATAACTATATGTAACTATGTAACCTCACTGCATATATACCTTTTCTGTTGAGTGAACTCACCTCACTGCATATAACTACCTTTGTGTTGAGTGAACTCAGCTGACTGCATCTAACTACCTGTTGTGTTCAGTGAACTCACCTCACTGCATATATAACTACCTTTTGTGTTCAGTGAACTCACTTCTCTGCATATAACTACCTTTTGTGTTGAGTGAACTCACCTCACTGCATATACCTAGCTTCCCCCCGAGATGGACAAAATGGACAAACCAGGTAGAGGTAGAGGTAGAGGCAGACCCAGAGGAAGGCGACCTGGCACTGGCAGGTCTGTGCGAGGTGGTGTTGCTGTGATTTCATGCGGACCTGGCCCAAAGTACAGTGCTCAGAAGAAGGCACGTGCCATCACTTCCCAAAATTGTGAGGACGTGCTTGAGTATTTAACACAGAACACCTCATCTCCCGCAGCCACCAGCGCTACAACAAGCACCACATCCGCTGCATTTGACACTTCGCAGGAGTTATTTGGTGGTGGTGGTGAAATCACTGTTTCTACTGCAACAACAAGAAGAAGGCGCCGGTACACCAGCTCATACGTCTGAGTTAGGTGGCGATAGTATGGACGTAACGTGTGAGGAGGGACATGCTGAACCACCTGAAGTTGGTGCAGTTGTGGAGTTGTCTGAGGAAAGTGAAGCTGGGCAGGAGGATTATGATGACGATTATACGGACGCCACGTATGTTCCCAATAGAGGAGATGACCAGGGGGACAGTTCAGAGGGGGAGCCAGAGAGGAGTAGGAGGAGACGACTCCATGATAGAAGTGCCATCACCCCAGGGGAGCTCAGCGGTTTGGAAATATTTTAATGTGTGTGCCTCAGATAGGGGCAATGCCATCTGTTTTCTCTGCCTCCAAAAATTGAGCCGTGGAAAGGCCAACACTCACGTAAGGACAAGTGCCTTACGAAGACACCTGGAGAAAAGGCACAAAAAGCTATGGGAAGAACACCTGAGTAAAAGCAGCACCCCTCAAAAGACAAGCCACCCTCCTTCTCCTCTTCCTCCTTCAGGTGCATCGTCTTCATCCGCTTTCTCCCTTGAACCTTCACAGCCACCCTCCTTCACACCGCCTCTGCCCTCGAGCGGTTCCTGCTCCTCTGCCCACAGCAGTAGCCAGGTGTCCGTGAAGGAAGTCTTTGAGCGGAAGAAGCCATTTTCGGCCAGTCACCCTCTTGCCCGGCGTCTGACAGCTGGTGTGGCTGAACTATTATCTCGCCAGCTATTACCATACAAGCTGGTGGAGTCAGAGGCTTTCCGTAAATTTGTGGTCATTGGGACACCCCAGTGGAAGATACCAGGCCGCACTTATTTTTCATGAAAGGCCATACCCAAACTGTACTGTGCAGTTGAGAGGCAAGTGGTGTCATCTATTGCGAAGAGCGTTGGGTCAAGGGTCCACCTGACCACGGATGCCTGGTCTGCCAAGCACGGGCAGGGCCGCTACATTATGTACAGAGCCCATTGGGTCAACATGGTAACCGATGGCAGCAAGCAGGGAGTACGTGGCTGCGCAGCGGACTGACATGTGACACCTCCATGGCTTGCAGGCCTCCTGCCACCTCCTCTCCTTCTCCTCCAGCTACATCCTTTTCGCTGTCAACCTCCTCCTCCTCCTTGGCTGAGTGGCAGTTGAACTCTAGCGGTGCTGCCATCTCCTCTTCCTCTCCAGCTACACAGCCCCATCTCCCCAGAGCCTACGCTGCATGCCAGGTACGACGGTGTCACGCAATTTTAGACATGTCTTGCCTCAAAGCGGAGAGTCACACTGGAGCAGCTCTCCTGGCTGCTCTTAACAAATGGGTGGAGCAGTGGCTGACCCCGCACCAGCTGGAGATCGGCAATGTGGTGTGTGACAACGGCAGCAATCTCCTTTCCGCTTTGAATTTGGGAAAGCTGACACATGTACCCTGCATGGCACATGTGCTGAATCTAGTCGCGCAAAGATTTGTCTCAAAGTACCCAGGCTTAGAGGACGTCCTGAAGCAGACCAGGAAGTTGTGTGGGCATTTCAGGCGGTCTTATACGGCCATGGCACGCTTTGCGGACATTCAGCGGAAAAACAACTTGCCGGTGACACGCTTGATATGCGATATCCCAACTCGCTGGAATTCCACCCTGCTCATGTTCTCTCGCCTGCTAGACCAGGAGAAAGCCGTCACCCAGTACCTGTACAACTACAGTAGAAGGACACAATCTGGGAAGATGGGGATGTTGTGGCCCAACAGCTGGACACTGATGCGAAATGCGTGCAGGATCATGCGGCCATTTGAGGAGGTGACCAACCTGGTGAGTCGCGCTGAAGGCACCATCAGCGACTTGATCCCCTACGCTTACTTCCTGGAGCGTGCCGTGCGTAGAGTGGTGGATGAAGCTGTGGAGGAGCGGGAACAGGAACAGCTACGGCAGGAGGATTCATGGGAGCGATTTACATCCGAACCACATGTTTCCTCGACACCTGCGGCACCACAGAGGGGGGAGGAGGAGGAAGAAGAGGAGTCGTGTGGGGAAGGAGAGGAGTCAGACTCGGATGACAATTATGAAGAAGGTGTTTCTGTGGAGGAGGAAGAGGCGGCGGCGGCAGCAGAAGAACAACCGCAGCAGCCATCACAGGGGGCTTCTGCTGCTCCACGTTCCCGTGGTATTGTTCGTGGCTGGGGGGAGGAAGAGGAGTTGCGTGACGTCACTGTGGAAGAGCAAGAGGAGATGGTGAGTACTTCTGGATCCGACTTTGTGCAGATGGCCTCTTTCATGTTGTCCAGCCTGTTGAGGGACCCCCGTATCAAAAAACTCAAGGGGAATGACCTGTACTGGGTGGCCACGCTACTAGACCCTCGGTACAGGCACAAAGTGGCAGACCTGTTAACAACTCAACAGAAGGCGGAAAGGATGCAGCACTTGCAGAACAAGCGGTCAATGATGCTTTACAAGGCATTTAAGGGTGATGTGACAGTACAACGCAATAAAGGTACCACTGGCAGTAATCCTCCTCCTCCTCCTCCCCAGTCCACGCAGGCAAGGACAGGACGCTCCAGCGATTTCGGGGTGATGTCGGACATGCGGACATTCTTTAGTCCAACGCCTTGCAGTAGCCCTTCGGGATCCACCCTCCACCAACGCCTGGACCGGCAGGTAGCCGACTACCTGGCCTTAAGTGTGGATGTACACACTGCAACTGCGAGCAGCGACGATGAACCCTTGCTCTACTGGTTGCGCATGCTTGACCTGTGGCCAGAGCTGTCCCAATTTGCCATACAACTTCTCTCTTGCCCTGCCGCAAGCGTCCTGTCAGAAAGGACCTTCAGTGCAGCTGGAGGCATTGTCACTGAGAAGAGAAGTCGCCTAAGTCACAAAAGTGTTCAGTACCTGACCTTTATCAAAATGAATGAGGCATGGATCCCTGAGGGCTATTGCACAACCGAAGACTAAGTCAGTCCCCACACACAGCATCTCTGCCTGCAGGCCGCTTGACTGCCTTCTCTGCCACCACCACCAGGGTCCAGGACTCTAGGCGGAATTTTTAAGGACGCTGCTAGCAGCGGCTGCTATACTAATTTTTCTGGGGCGTGCACATGCCTGCCTAATTTTTCTGGCTGAACTGCAGGCGGCTGCAACAAAAAAACAAAAGGCATGTACATGTGCCCATCCCCCTTCGTGATCATTACCTTGCCGCGGTGAAGGGGCTTGCGTATCACAATGAAGCAATGACCGCCGGCTATATGAGTGTCTCGGGTGGGGGTGGCACACCAAAGATAATAAGGTCATTGTGGTCAGACCAAATTTGATCAGCTGGACAGTCACTGTTCTGTCATTCAGCTACATCAGCCGGGCGACCATGTGGGCTGAAAAGCCACCATCACCTGCACTCTCATCATGGTGCGCACCAGTCCAGCATGGCCGTCACTACACAAATGTCTGTTTGCACTCACTGCATACCTTTCACTGCATCTGTGACTGCACATTGTATTATACCTGGCAGTCAGTGCAGAACTTGCACTTGAATGGATGGCAGACTTGCCCTCCATAACGGATTCCCGTTAAAGGATTTAAAGTTGATTCATTACAATTAGGGCCTCAAAAGTCCTTCTGAGTCCTGAATTGTTATTTTTGGTCACTACCTCGGGGCGGGCGTGCATGCCTGCCTGCTGCCCTCCTTGCCTGGATGTGTACTGGTAGCCGTTTCTTAGGCTCCAACTCCGGAACGCAATACAACCATCTACAGTTTCAAACAGTTGAAAAATACAACCATCTACAGTTTCAAACAATTGAAAAATACAACCATCTACAGTTTTAAACAATTGAAAAATACAACCATCTACAGTTTCAAACAATTGAAAAAAATGGCAAAAAGCTTGCCCTCCGTAAAACATCATGCTTTCGACTTCTTCCGCTGCATCTGTGACTGCACATTGTATTATACCTGGCAGTCAGTGCAGAACTTGCACTTGAATGGATGGCAGACTTGCCCTCCATAACGGATTCCCGTTAAAGGATTTAAAGTTGATTCATTACAATTCGGGCCTCAAAAGTCCTCCTGAGTCCTGTATTGTTATTTTTGGTCACTACCTCGGGGCGGGCGTGCATGCCTGCCTGCTGCCCTCCTTGCCTGTGTAGTGGTAGCCGTTGCTCAGGCTCCACACCGGATTCCATCACTCATTCCCCGGATATTACCCGGGGTCACAAATGGCAGACTTGCCCGCCTCCATATGATTCTCGTGAAAGGAATGTGGTGTCATCTTTGCCCGCCATAACTGGTTCTCCTTAAAGGATTTAAAGTACATTCATTTCAAATACAGCAAGCCCTCGATAGTCCTCCTGTATTGTTATTTTTGGTCACTACCTCGGGACGGCCATGCCTGCCTGCTGCCCTCCTTGGATGTGTAGTGGCAGCCGTTGCTCAGGCTCCACACCAGATTCAAACCCTCATTCCCCGGCCATTACCCGGGGTCACAATGCCAGACTTGCCCGCCTCCATAGGATTCTCATTGTAGCGCCGGTACTGAACAAGTACACAGCAAGTAGAAAATGTAATTTAAAAACAAAACGTAAGCTTTTTAACAATGCCATGGAAAGTTGAGAAGGCAGTCACACATTACCTGACATCACTGAGTGAAGAAAGAGCAATCTCGCCATGTTGCGCAGTAGTCCAGCATGGCCGTTACTACACAAACAGCTGGTAACTTGCGGTGCGTTACACAGTTAGTTTGGTACGTCAGTGTGAAGCAGTACTCTAATTACACTACCTGATTGATGTATACACATGCAAGATGTTTTAAAGCACGTTAGGCCTGCAATTTAGCATTCAATGTGATTTCTGCCCTTAAAACACTGTTTTTTGCGTCACATCCAGATTTTTCCCAGGGACTTTTGGCGTGTATCCCACTCCGCCATGCCCCCCTCCAGGTGTTAGACCCCTTGAAACATCTTTTCCATCACTTTTGTGGCCAGCATAATTTTTTCTATTTTTCAAAGTTCGCCTCCCCATTGAAGTCTATTGCGGTTCGCTAAATTTTTCGAGAACCGAGCCTTCCGCGGAAGTTCGCGAACCCGGTTCGCGAACCTAAAATCGGAGGTTCGGCCCATCCCTACAAGGTATGAGATCTGCAAGAAGCTTGGTCAAGAGATAGACAAATCTGCAGCAAGACAAGGCACTTGGTGTGAGCGCAATCTCAGCTACAAGCCCAGCATAGGCTATCATGGGCGAAGACTGAGGGTGCTCACCCTTCTTTTATATAAGCACTAACCAATCAACAAGTAACATAATCCAAAACAACCAATCAGAGTGCGGCGTGGCCCTGCAGCTATACCATTTCCTGAGGTCCCTTCACTAGGGATGGTCAGAAATGCCCATTTCCAATTCCGTGGAAATTCTAATTTTCACCAATGCCAATTTCTGTTTTTCTATTTTTCCGATTTCCAGTTTTGCTGATTTCAGATTTTTGTATTTTTCTGATTTTTGATGAGTATGCAAAAAATGAAAAAAAAAATGGAGACAAGGATATCAGAAAATGGAAATAAGAAAAACTGAAAATCAGTCTTGTGGTTCGTCTAAAATTACTGCGGTGATCTGATTTTTGCATTCTCTGATTGGTCCAATGCTTCTGAGTTCTGTGATAGAGCTAAAATTACCGAGCTGCGGTAAATCATATCTCGTATCAGAAATGCTAATTTTTAGATTGGAAATGCAGAGATTTCAACTCCACAGAATCTGAATGAGCATCCCTACCCTTCCCCCTGCTATGTGACAACTGCCCTGAAAAACTCCCTATGAAACATAGTGTGAATTGAGGCCCATGGAGAGGTGCTTGATGTCCTACCTGTACTCACTTATCTTCCAACCGCTTGAAATAACAAAACTTCAACCCACAATTGCCTGGGAAGAGGACTTGGGTCTCGCTCTCTCTGCCCAATCATGATCTAAATTTTGCCTCACATTAGCAAAAGGTAGTAGCTACTTCCCACTATAGATGGCCCGAAGCTCCAATGTTCGGTTCGTGAACCTTCCGTGAAAGTTTGGTTCACGCAAACTTTTGTGAACCGCAATAGACTTCAATGGGGAGGCGAACTTTGAAAACTAGAAAAATTTATGCTGGCCACAAAAGTGATGGAAAAGATGTTTCAAGGGGTCTAACACCTGGAGGGGAGCATGGCGGAGTGGGATAGATGCCAAAAGTCCAGTGGAAAATCTGGATTGGACACAAAGCAGCGTTTTAAGGGCAGAAATCACATTGAATGCTAAATTGCAGGCCTAAAGTGCTTTATAACATCTTGCATGTGTATACATCAATCAGGGAGTGTAATTAGAGTACTGATTCACACTGACACACCAAACTCACTGTGTAACGCACTGCAAACAGCTGTTTGCGTAGTGACGGCCGTGCTGGACTGGTGCGCACCATGACGAGAGTGCAGGCCGTGGCAGTTTTCAAGTCCATATGGTCGCCGGGCTGTGGTAGCTCAATGATAGAACAACAGTGACTGTCCAGCTGATCAAATTTGGTCTGTCCACAATGAAGCAAAACCTTATTATCTTTGGTGTGCCACCCCCTGAGACACTCATATAGCCGTTGGTCATTGCTTCATTGTGATATGCAAGCCCCTTCACCGCGGCAAGGTAATGATCACAAAGGGGAATGGACACATGGACATGCCTTTTGTTTTGTTGTTGCAGCTGCAGTGCAGCTAGAAAAATTAGGTAGGCATGTACACGCACCAGAAAAATCAGTATAGTGCCTACTGCTAGCAGCGGCCTTAAAAATTCAGCAATCCACCTGGAATCCTGGACCCTGTTGGTGGTGGCGGAGAAGGCAAGCGGCCTGCAGGCAGAGATGCTGTGTGGGGAGCGACTTAGTCTTGGGGCAGGCAGCCAGCCACATGGCGTACAGGCAGAGATGCTGTGTGTGGGGACTGACTTAGTCTTCGGTTGTGCAATAGCCCTCAGGGATCCATGCCTCATTCATTTTGATTAAGGTCAGGTACTGAACACTTTTGTGACTTAGGCGACTTCTCTTCTCAGTGACAATGCCTCCAGCTGCGCTGTAGGTCCTTTCTGACAGGACGCTTGAGGCAGGGCAAGACATAAGTTGGATGGCAAATTGGGACAGCTCTGGCCACAGGTCAAGCCTACGCACCCAGTAGTCCAAGGGTTCATCGCTGCTCAGTGTCTACATCCCCACTTAAGGCGAGGTAGTCGGCTACCTGCCAGTCCAGGCGTTGGTGGAGGGTGGATCCGGAAGCGCTAAGGCAAAGCGTTGGACTAAAGAATGTCCGCATGTCCGACATCACCATGAGATTGCTGGAGTATCCTGTCCTTGCCTGCGTGGACATGGAAGGAGGATAACTGGCAGTGGTACCTTTATTGCGTTGTGCTGTGACATCACCCTTAAACGCATTGTAAAGCATAATTGCCAGCTTGTTCTGCAAGTGCTGCATCATTTCTGCCTTCTGGTGAGTTGGTAACATGTCTGCCACTTTGTGCCTATACCGAGGGTCTAGTAGTGTTGCCACCCAGTACAGCTCATTCCCCTTAAGTTTTTTTGTACGGGGGTCCCTCAACAGGATGGACAGAATGAAAGATGCCATCTGCACAAAGTTGGATCCAAACCTACTCTCCATCTCCTTTTGCTCTTCCTCAGTGAAGTCAGGTAAGTCCTCCTCCTCCCCCCAGCCACGAACAATACCATGGGAATGTTGAGCAGCACAAGCCCCCTGCGACGCCTGCTGCGGTTGTTCTTCTGCCGGCGCCTCCTCCTCCTCTAAAGAAACACCTTCCTCATCTTCCGAGTCTGACTCCTCTTCCCCACATGACTCTTCCTCCTCCTCCCCCTCTGTGCTGCCGCAGGTGTTGAGGAAACATCTGATTCTGATGAAGATTGCTCCCACAACTGTTCCTGCCGTAACTGTTCCTCTTCACGCTCATCCACAGCTTGATCCACCACTCTACGCGCGGCACGCGCCAGGAAGTAAGCGTACAGGATCAAGTCACTGATGGTGCCTTCACTGTGACTCACCAGGTTGGTCACCTCCTCAAACAGCCGCATGAGCCTGCAGGCATTTCACATCAGTGTCCAGTTGTTGGGCCACAACATCCCCATCTCCCCAGATTGTGTCCTTCTACTGTAATTGTACAGATACTGGGGGACGGCTTTCTCCTGTTCTAGCAGGCGAGAGAACATGACCAGGGTTGAATTCCAGCGAGTCGGGCTATCACATATAATGCATCTCACTGGCAATTTGTTTCTCTGCTGAATGTCTGCAAAGCGTGCCATGGTCGTGTAAGACTACCTGAAATGCCCACACAACTATCTGGCCTGCTTCAGGATGTCCTCTAAGCCTGGGTACTTTGACACAAATCTTTGAATGACTAGATTCAGCACATGTGCCATGCAGGGTACATGTGTCATCTTTCCCAAATTCAAAGCTGAAAGGAGATAGCTGCCGTTGTCACACACCACGTTGCCGACCTCCAGCTGGTGCGGGGTCAGCCACTGATCCACCTGTTTGTTGAGAGCAGCCAGGAGAGCTGGTCCAGTGTGACTCTCCCCTTTGAGGCAAGACATGTCTTAGATGGCGTGACACCGTCGTACCTGGCATGCAGCATAGACCCTGGGGGGATGGGACTGTGTAGCTGGAGAGGAGATTGCAGCACCAGTAGAGTTGAACTGCCACTCAGCCAAGGAGGAGGAGGAGGATGGCAGCGAAGAGGATGTAGCAGGAAGAGAGGAGGTGGCCGGAGGCCTGCCTGCAAGGCAGGAGGTGTCACAACAAGTTGGTCCGCTGCACAGCCACGTACTCCCTGCTTGCCATCAGTCACCAGGTTGACCCAATGGGCTGTGTAAGTAATGTAGCGGCCTTGACCATGCTTGGCAGACCAGGCATCCATGGTCAGGTGGACCCTTGACCCAACGCTGTGTGCCAGAGATGACACCACTTACCTCTCCACTTCACGGTACAGTTTGAGTATTGCCTTTTTAGAGAAATAATTGCGGCCTGGCATCTTCCACTGTAGTGTCCTAATTGCCACAAATTTACCGAATGCCTCAGAGTCCACCAGCTGGTATGGTAACAGCTGGCGAGCTAACAAAGGCTGACAAAGGCTATGACATTGCTAATTTAGAGGGATACAATGTGTTTAGGAAGGATAGAACAGGGAAAAAAGGTGGAGGGGTTTGTCTCTTTGTTAAGAATTCTTTTACAGCTGTCCTCAACGATGAGATGGAGGAAAATTGCGAAGATGTGGAGTCCGTTTGGGTAAATAATTATGGTGGAAATAAAAGTTGCCAATTGCTTATTGGGGTATGCTACAGGCCACCTCATATTAATGAAGCTGCAGAACTGTGATTACTACAGCAGATTGAAAAAGCTGCAAGTAAAAATGAGGTCATAGTTATTGGCGACTTCAACTTTCCAGACATTGGGCTCGATTCACAAAGCGGTGATAACTCAGTTATCACGCCTAAAAGACTTTAGGCGTGATAACCTTTGCACTAGCAAAGTTATCACCGCTTTGTGCTCTAACTCGCGCGAAGCTACCGCTCGTACGCGCGAACGCAAAGTCCCATAGGGCTTAATGGGAGCTTCGCGCGAAGTTTTGCGCGCGGAAAATTCGCGCAAGTTTCTTCTTATCATGCCTAAACTGAGTTTAGGCGTGATAAAGGGGTTTTCACTCGCGTGCAAACACTTTGCACCGCTTTGTGAATCAGGCCCATTGACTGGAGTATTGAGGCTACCCATTCTGGTAAAAGCAGCAGATTTCTGGCAGCACTACAGGACAATTACTTGACTCAAATGGTAACGTAACCAACAAGGGGGAATGCGTTACTGGATCTGATCATTTCTAATAGACCAGATAATGTATCAAATGTGCAGGTTCAAGAACATTTGGGAAATAGTGATCACAACATGATAACGTTTGATCTGGTGACTGATAGGCCATGGGGCAGCGGGACCACTAAAACTATGAATTTTAGAAAAGCAAAGTTCAATCAACTTAGGCAGGCACTAAGTTTGGTGAACTGGGATAATGTACTACAAGGGGAGGACACTGAAGGGAAATGGCAAGCTTTTAAACTTATTCTCAATTAATATTGTAGTATGTATATCCCATATGGAAACAAAATGTCTAGGAATTAAAAAAGGCCTCTATGGATGAATAGAAAGGTTAGAGATAAAATGAAGGGGAAAAAGAATGCATATAAGGTCCTAAAACAGGAGGGAACCAAGGCTTCACTAAGCAATTATAAGGAGTGCAATAAAAATTGTAAAAAATGAGGCTGGCAAAGATCGAAGCTGAGAATCAAATCGCTAGGGATATCAATTCTAACCCAAAAACGTTTTACAAGTACATCAACTCTAAAAAAAGAGAGGTTGACTGTATAAGACTCCTAAAGGATGAGGGTGGGAACTCAATGGTGGATGACCAAGGTAAGGCAGAGTTATTAAATGCTTTCTTTGCTTCTGTCTTCATAAAAGGAAACAGCACTGTTGCAAATTACAGATGCAGAAGAGTCTCAATCTTCCAACTGTAATATTAAATACTTAACGCAGGAAGAAGTGAAGGCAAGACTAAATAAATTAAAAATAGTCAAGGCACCTGGCCCAGATGGCATGCATCCCCTGGTCCTAAGGGAATTAAGTTCAGTTATAGATAAACCCCTTTATCTTATTTTTTGTGACTCTCTTTCAACTGGCAGAGTCCCAGTGGATTGGCGTACAGCCCGCGTTTTCCCATTATTTAAGAAGGGCAAAAAATCAGATCCAGGAAATTATAGACCTGTAAGCTTAACATCAGTTGTATGCAAACTATTTGAGGGGTTACTAAGAGATACTATACATGACTTCATAGTAGAAAATAATCTTATTTCTCAGCATCAACATGGGTTTACTAAAGAGAGGTCCTGTTTGACTAACATGCTCAGCTTTTATGAGGTAGTGAACCCTAATGTGGATATTGGGAATGCTGTAGATGTGATTTACTTGGACTTTGCAAAGGCCTTCGACACTGTTCCCCACAAAAGTCTGGTGCAAAAGATGAGGATGCAAGGACTGGGGAAGAGTCTGTGTGCATGGATAGGGAACTAGCTAATGGACAGAAAACAAAGAGTTGTGGTCAATGGATCATACTCAAAATGGGAGACTGTTAGCAGTGGGGTCCCACACGGGTCTGTACTGGGTCCAGTGCTCTTCAATTTATTTATTAACTAGCCGACCCGCAGCACAGCATACGCCGCATAAGAGGGTAGAGGGCGGGAAGGGGGTATTGGGCACAGCGGCGGGGTTGGACTCCCCGCCCCCTCAAGCACAGTAGCAGCCGCCACTATTAGTAAGAGGCAGCGGGCGGGGATGACTCACCTCTTCCGTGTTCCATCGTGCGTTCCACTGTCGTCACTTCCTGCAATGCCGCACACTGTATAGGTGTAATTTGCCTTTTTAAAACAGAAGGAAATCTGCAATAATTCAGCTATAAGTGAACATTTGTAGTTACCCACAATGCACTGCTACTAAATATGCAAATTACCTCTTTTCCCCCTTGGTAAGCCAAGCAAGCATCCAGAGCTGCTGGTGTATAGCAAGCATATCGCTTTAAAATTTACACAGTCATATCAAACCTACATGTAGACAGCCTGTTCCAGACTTTTGGTGCTCATCAGTAAATAGCAGGGATTGATATGGCTGTTTGAGCTAGGGCTTGGACCAGTACAACAGAGTAACCAAGCAGCTCAGGGTGACCCAAACCACTCGGAATGTATAGGTGGATAAAAGGGACCAAAAAGACCTCCTACTAAAAAAAAGCAAAGCTTGGTGTAATTTGCCTTCCTAAAACAGAAGGAAATCTGCAATAATTCAGCTATAAGTGAACATTTGTGGTTACCCACAATGCACTGCTACTAAATATGCAAATAATTCATTTTCATCCTTAGTAAGCCAAGCATGCATCCAGAACCACCGGTGTATAGCAAGCATATAGCTTTACATTTTACACAGTCATATCAAACCCACATGTAGACAGCCTGTTTCAGATTTTTAGTCCTCATCAGTACATGGCAGGGATTGATACAGCTGTATGAGTTAGGACTTGGACCAGTACAACAGAGTAACCAAGCAGCTCAGGGTGACCCAAACCACTCGGAATGTATAGGTGGATAAAAGGGACCAAAAAGACCTTCTACTAAAAAAATCAAAGCTTGGTGTAATTTAAAATTTAAAAAAAATCAAAGCTTGGTATAATTTAAAACATAAGAAAATCTGCAATAATTCAGCTATAAGTGAACATTTGTGATCACCCACAAAGCACCGCTACTTAATATGCAAATTATTCCTTTTCACCCTTGGTAAGTCAAGTAAGCCAATAGCTTTAAGTTTTACACAGCCATATCAAACCATATCAAACCCACATGTGACAGCCTATTTCAATCATTTGGTCCTCATTAGTACATAGCAGGGATTGATAAGGCTGTATGAGATTGGGCTTGGACCAGTACAACAGAGTAACCAAGCAGCTCAGAGTAACACAAACTACTAACAATGTATAGGAGGATAAAAGAGACCAAAAAGCCCTCCTACTAAAAAAAGCAAAGCTTGGTGTAATCTTCCTTCTTAAAACCAGGGGTCGAGTCCTGCGTGGACGCGGGTGAACGGCGTCCACCCACTTTATCTTCAGGGTGAACGCCGTTCACCCTGGCTTGTGTGGAGGGAGCAGAGAAGGCGAGCTATGGGGACAGCAGGGATGGGCGGACATCTCCCCCCCATCCCTCACCTTCGTGCTCACCTTCCTGCCTCTCCCCTCCAGCGTTGTGAAGTGTCGGGCCCGGCAGCGAAAGTGGGCGGAGACTTTCCACCTTCCGGCCAATAGGGACGCTCCGCTCTGTGTGCGGCTAGAAGACCAGACTAGCCGCACACAGAGCGGAGCGTCCCTATTGGCCGGAAGAAGGCGGAAAGTCTACGCCCTCTTTCGCCGCCGGGCCCGACACTTCACAACGCTGGAGGGGAGAGGCAGGAAGGTGAGCACGAAGGTGAGGGATGGGGGGGGGAGATGTCCGCCCAACCCCGCTGTCCCCATAGCTCGCTTTCTCTGCTCTGCTCCCTCCGGGTGGGGGCACACCTGGCTACCTGGGCACATAAACCCCTGCCTACATAT
The DNA here is from genome assembly GCF_040937935.1 of Hyperolius riggenbachi. Classification (NCBI taxonomy): domain Eukaryota; kingdom Metazoa; phylum Chordata; class Amphibia; order Anura; family Hyperoliidae; genus Hyperolius; species Hyperolius riggenbachi. The sequence continues at coordinate 187,100,691 of NC_090651.1, read as the reverse complement.
ACTGGGGACATATACCCCTGGCTACCTGGGCACATAAACCCCTGCCTACATATACTGGGGACATATACTCCTGGCTGCATATACTGGGCATATATACCCCTGGCTGCGTATACTGGGCATATATACCCCTGCCTACATATACTGGGCATATATACCCCTGGCTGCATATACTGGGCATATATACCTCTGCCTACATATATACCCCTGGCTGCATATACTGGGCATATATACCCCTGACTAAATATACTGGGCATATATACCCCTGCCTACATATACTGGGCATATATACCCCTGCCTACATATACTGGGCATATATACCCCTGCCTACATATACTGGGCATATATACCCCTGCCTACATATACTGGGGACATATACCCCTGCCTACATATACTGGGCATATATACCCCTGCCTACATATACTGGGCATATATACCCCTGCCTACATATACTGGGCATATATACCCCTGCCTACATATACTGGGCATATATACTTCTGCCTACATATACTGGGGACATATACCTCTGCCTACATATACTGGGTATATATACCCCTGACTACATATACTGGGCATATATACCCCTGGCTACATATACTGGGCATATATACCTCTGCCTACATATACTGGGCATATATACCCCTGGCTGCATATACTGGGCATATATACCCCTGGCTGCATATACTGGGCATATATACCCCTGCCTACATATACTGGGCATATATACCCCTGCCTACATATACTGGGGACATTTACCCCTGCCTACATATACTGGGCATATATACCCCTGACTACATATACTGGGCATATATACCCCTGACTACATATACTGGGCATATATACCCCTGCCTACATATACTGGGCATATATACTTCTGCCTACATATACTGGGGACATATACCTCTGCCTACATATACTGGGTATATATACCCCTGACTACATATACTGGGCATATATACCCCTGGCTACATATACTGGGCATATATACCCCTGGCTGCATATACTGGGCATATATACCCCTGGCTGCATATACTGGGCATATATACCCCTGACTACATATACTGGGCATATATACCCCTGCCTACATATACTGGGGACATTTACCCCTGCCTACATATACTGGGCATATATACCCCTGACTACATATACTGGGCATATATACCCCTGACTACATATACTGGGCATATATACCCCTGGCTACATATACTGGGCATATATACCCCTGCCTACATATACTGGGCATATATACTCCTGCCTACATATACTGGGGACAAATACCCCTTCCTACATATACTGGGCATATATACCCCTGCCTACATATACTGGGCATATATACCCCTGCCTACATATACTGGGCATATATACCCCTGCCTACATATACTGGGCATATATACCCCTGCCTACATATACTGGGCATATATACCCCTGGCTACATATACTGGGCATATATACCCCTGGCTACATATACTGGGCATATATACCCCTGGCTACATATACTGGGCACATATACCCCTGCCTACATATACTGGGCACATATACCCCTGGCTACATATACTAGGCAACTATACCTCTGGCTACATATACTGGGGACACCTATAGACCTGGCTACCTGGGGGTACCTATTTTGGGGGAACTGCTGTCAGATTATCTGCATTTTTGTGGAACCGCTGTTATGTATTTTGGGGAACAGCTGCCAGATCATGTGTATGTTAGTGGAACGGCTGCTGCCAGATTACGTGTATTTTGGGGAACTGCTGCCAGATTGTGTATGTTTGGGGGACCACTACTGCCAGATTATATGTCCTTTGGGTGTTACGCGTATTTTGGGTGATCCGCTGCCAGGTTTCGCGTATTTTGGGGAACTGCTTCCAAATTATGTGTATGTTGGTGGAACTGCTGCTGCCACATTGTCTATTTTGGGGGAACCACTTCCATATTATCTGTATTTTGGAGGAACTTCTACCAGATTATGTGTCTTTTTGGTGAAATGCTGTCAGATTACATCTATTTTTGGGGGATACACTACGGCAGAGCTCAAACTTCCTCGGCAGACCTTTTACATCACTGCTAAGGTCATGTATATTTGGCCCCACCCATGACCACGCCCACAATGTGCTTGACCACGCCCATTTTGGCGTGCCGCGCGCAAGTGAGTCCACTCACTTCTTTTCACAGGACTAGACCCCTGCTTAAAACAGAAGCAAATCTGCAATAATTCAGCTATAAGTGAACATTTGTGGTTACAATGCACTGCTACTGAATATGCAAATGATCCCTCTTTGCCCTTGGTTTGATATGACACTACTTCTTCTTCTTGCTTGGACCAGCCCTTTCTTCTTGTTTGGACCGGCCCTGGGGGCAGGGCGCTACTTCTTCTTCTTGCTTGAAGGTTGAGGCACTTACTCTATTATATATATATATAGATGACCTAGTAGATGCAGTAGTGAGCAATGTTGCTATTTTTGCAGATAATACAAAATTATGCAGAATCATCAACTCTCAGGAACATAGTGTCATATTGCAACAGGATCTGGATAGGATGGCTATATGGGCACATACATGGCAGATGAAATTCAATGTTGAAAAATGTAAAGTCATGCATTTTGGTCGTACCAATGGTCTAGCACCATACAAAATAAATGCGATACAGTTGGGGACATCAAACTTGGAGAAGGACTTAGGAGTACTCATCGATAACAAGTTAAATAATCGTACTCAATGCCAAGCCGCTGCAGCTAAAGCTAACAACATTTTGGAATGCGTTAAAAGGGAAATAAAAACTCGAGATGCTAGCATAATATTGTCCATGTTTAACTCTCTAGTAAGGTCACATCTGGAATATGGAATTCAGTTCTGGGCACCACATTACAAAAAAGATATTGCAGTTTTAGAGCAGGTGCAGAGACGAGCAACAAAATTGATACGTGGGATGGAAGGTCTCTCACTTACCAAGAAAGGCTAGATAAACTGGGTTTATTTAATCTAGCAAAAAAGATGCCTTAGAGGGGATCTAATTAACATCTATAAATACATCAGAGGGCAATATAATAGCTTGGCGGATGAACTTTTTATCCCTAGGCCTTCTCAAAGGACTAGAGGACATGATCTGCGCATGGAGGAAAAACGTTTTAGCCATTTATTTAGGAAAGGGTTCTTTACAGTAAGAGTGATTAAGATGTGGAATGCATTGCCACAGGAAGTCGTTATGGCAGCAAACTCTATACCTGCATTTAAAGGGGGCTTAGATGCTTTCCTTGCGTTGAAAGACATCCATGGCTACAATTACTAGGTAATGCCTAATGATGTTGATCCAGGGATTTTATCTGATTGCCATCTGGAGTCGGGAAGGAATTTTTTCCCTTTTGGGGCTAATTGGACCATGCCTTGTAAGGGTTTTTTGGCCTTCCTCTGGATCAACAGGGATATGTTATATAGGGAGCAGACTGGTGTTGTACTTTGTTCTCTGGTTGAACTTGATGGACGTATGTCTTTTTTCAACCAAAATAACTATGTAACTATGTAACAGTTCCGCCACGCCAGCTGTCAGATGCCATGCAAGGGGGTGACTGGCAGAAATTGTCTTCTTCCGCACAAAGATTTCCTTCACGGACACCTGGCTGCTGTGGGCAGAGGAGCAGTAACCGCTCAAGGGCAGAGGCGGAGTGGAGGAGGGTGGCTGTGAAGGTGCAAGGGAGAAAGCGGCTGAAGATGCTGCACCTGAAGGAGGAAGAGGAGAAACAGGGTGGCTTTTCTTTTGTGTGCTGCTTTTGCTCAGGTGCTCTTCCCATTGCAGTTTGTGCCTTTTCTCCATGTGCCTTCGTAAGGCATATGTCCCTACGTGAGTGTTGGCCTTTCCACGGCTCAATTTTTGGAGACAGAGAGAACAGATGGCATTGCTCCGATCTGAGGCAGACACATGAAAAAATGTCCAAACCGCTGAGCCCCCCTGGGATGATGGCACTATGGTGGCATCAGCAGCTGACATTGAAGGGCATGTTGGCTGGCTGTCCATAGGTGGCGATACATGGCGCCGGACACTGCCACCAGCTGTTTCTGACGATGAGCTCCCCCTGCTTCTTTCAGCAACTCGTCTCCTCCTACTCCTCTCTGACTCCCCTCTCTGAACTGTCCCCCTGTTCATCTCCTCTATTGGGAACATACGTGGAATCCGTATCATCGTCATCATCATAATCATCCTGCCCAGCTTCGCTTGCCTCAGACACCTCCAAAACTGCACCAATAGCAGGTAGTTCATCATCTTCACACATTACGTCCATAGTGTCGCCACCTAACTCAGACATATGAGGTGGTTTAAATTGCTTAGCACATTCATCTTGTTGTAACAATAATGGCCGTGAATCAGTTAATACCCTACCAATTAACTCTTGCGAAGTGTCAAATGCAACAGATGTGGTGCTTGTAGTAGCACTGGTGGCTGCAGAAGATGAGGTGTTCTGTGTTAAATAGTCCAGCAAAAACTTGGTATACAGAGGAGCCAGAGTAGAGTAAAACGTTTTAAAAACTGCTTAAAAGCAGAGGGGGATGTTAAGGTGGACTCACCTCCCTCTTACAAAAGAAGAAAACTCACTTGAGTCTCGATAAAACAGAATTGACAAATAGTTTATTCAACTCCACAGATGCAACGCGTTTTGCGGGCGTGGCCCCGCTTCCTCTGGCAAATATGGGAGCACAATTCAGTGGGTCAAGCAATAGGTTTGAGCGCCTCTAAGGCACCTCTAAGGCGCTCAAACCTTTTGCTTGACCCACGACCACCCACCCTCCCCCTCCCCCCACCGGTCCCCAGAAAAATTGTCATACTGCAAAGCAATCCTCACACTGAAAAAGGTTGGGGGTCCCTGGTTTAGTGAATACTACATCCTTTATCACTGTGGTGATAACCGTAAAAAAAAGTTCAGAAACTTTATTAAAGATAGGAGATGAGCTTAGTGAATTGAGGCCAATATTGCACTACTGTATTGGGATGTATAAATGCTTCTATGTTTAAATTGAATTTGCCAATAAACTATTTGAAACTAAGAATGTAAATCAGGCTGAGAAAATATTTCAGTGGGCAAATACTGTCTAAATAATTTCTTATATTGAAAAAAAAAATCAACAGTTTTATTTAGTTATATTCAGTAAAGTTCTTTTTTTAAAAGGTTGTATAATGCAGGCTTGCCGAGAACTAGTTCCCTTCTTTTGGCATATTAGATGAATGTTCAAATGAAAGGGACTATTTCATTACTCTAGCATCAGGAAATGGTATTTATTTATTTTTTATTTCTTATTTTTTTATTCTTAACCCTTAGGGCTTGACTCACAAAGTGGTGCTAACTGTTAGCACGCTGGTGAAAAGCCCATTATAACACCTAAACTCAGTTTAGGCATGATAAAATAAACTCACGCGCAAAGTTTTGCACGTAAAGTTTTACGCGCGCAAAGTTCACGTTTGCAACGCCATTAAACCCTATGCGACGTTTCGCGCGCACCAGACTGCGCGAGTTTTTCCTGCAAAGCGGTGCTAACCTACTTAGTGCAATGCTTATCACGCCCAAAAGTCTTTAGGCATGCTCAGTAGGTTAGCACCGCTTTGTGAATCAAGCCCTTAGACTGCAAACATATTTTTTAAAAAGCTACACACCAGTGCTAGACATCTTGAATAAGATAGTTTTATAGGGAAGCAGGAAATTTGGGCACATGAGGCAGGTGGACAAAAAGGGTGCCGCCATTCACTCCCATAATAAATATCGTTTAATCGGCGCCCAACAGGAAAAAAGGGCGCCGGAGAAAAATAACGTTTTAAAAGTGGCGCCCGGAGACTTTTAATGTTTTATAACTGCTTCTCATGATTACACATTATTTAATGATTTAAAAAATTTTTACACATTAATTTTAAACGAAAAACAGTACAATATTTTTTAAAACATTATTTTTAAACGAAAAATTGTAAAATTTTTCATTTTTTAAAACATTATTTTTAAACAAAAAACCGCACAATATTTTTTAAAACTTTATTAATGCTTATCGCAGGGGGTCTTAGGTTTAGGCACCACCAGAGGGGTCTTAGGTTTAGGCACCACCAGGGGGGGTCTTAGGTTTAGGCACCACCAGGGGGGGTCTTAGGTTTAGGCACCACCAGGGGGGTCTTAGGTTTAGGCACCACCAGGGGGGGTCTTAGGTTTAGGCACCACCAGGGGGGTCTTAGGTTTAGGCACCACCAGGGGGGGTCTTAGGTTTAGGCACCACCAGGGGGGTCTTAGGTTTAGGCACCACCAGGTGGGTCTAGGGGTTAGGGATAGGTACAGGGAGGGTTCTGTGTGAGAGTAGGGTTAGGTATAGCTTTAGTAACATTCTTATTAATGTTTTATAAAACGTTATTATAAATTTCACTTTTTAAACAGGGAAGATTAACGTTTTTACAATTGCCGATTTCATACACATTATTTAATGATTTATAACTTTATAAAACATTATTTTTAAAGAGACTCTGTAACAATTTTTTCAGCCTTAGTTCTTCTATCCTATAAGTTCCTATGCCTGTTCTAATCTGCTCTGGCTTACTACAGTCTTTCCTAACTGCACTGTCTCTGTAATAAATCAATGTATCTTTCCTCTGTCCTGTTTGTCGGGCTAAAGCTTGATTTTGTGGAATGTGCAGGGCTGCTTGTGATTGGTAGAAGCGATACACACCCTCTGCAGGCCCCCTGCATACTGTGAATGACTCATACACTATGCTTAGCTGAGCCTATTAGAAGCTGGTTAGTTTGTTTGTAAACACTGCCTAAAACTGTTAATTACAAGCCAGGATTGCAGCAGAGAGTGGCAGAAACAGCACAGAGGGGCACAGGAGAAAATAATGAATAGAATGGTATGCTTTTTATTGTAAGAATATTAGAGTACAGATTCTCTTTAAACGAAATATAGCACAAATTTTTTTTAAACGTTATTCATGCTTATCGTTTAAAACCGTGCGCCCTTTTTTCCCGGCGCCCTTTTTTAACGTACGTGTTTCATAGATACCTAGCCAAAATCTGGAATCACTACATGCGCATAAAATTCCAAATTTATACAAGACTTACACATAACAGTACACTGTGTCATACTGACCACGTCCCCATGAAAAACAATAAGCCAGCACAAAAAGCAAAACAGTTGATTTCTCCCACTGTCACAGTGTTGGATATAGCCGCGCACAGATCACCCAGCTCTCGCTAATGCAAATCCGCCTGACCATCCAACCACACTATCTGACATTTGTGGGCCCACAAATGTCAGATAGTGATTGGATGGTCAGACGGATTTGCATAGGCAAGAGCCCGGCAATCTGAGCGAGCTATATCCAACACTGTGACAGTTGGAGAAATAAACTGTGTTGCTCCTTGTGCTGGCTTATTTTTTTAATGGGGACGTGGTCAGTATGACACAGTATACTGTTATGTGTAAGTTTTGAATACATTTGGAATTTTATGCACATGTAGTGACTTCAGTTTTTCACTAGGTTATTTGTGAGTAGGTTACTGGAGTCGCTTCTCATATTTGGGTAGTGCAATTCATAACCGGTTAGCCATCCACAGTACATTGGTTGGTGACTAGTTACATAGTTGGGTTGAAAAAAAAGTCATAAGTTCATTGCGTTGAACCAGAAAAAAAGGTATGACACTAGCCCACACCCTCACATATATCAATTGATCCAGAGGAAGCCAAAAAAACCTTACAAGGCTTGGACCAATGAGCCCTAAAAGGGGGGGAAAATACTTCCTGACTCCAGATAGTGATCAAATAAAATCCCTGTATTCCTTGAATAAACAATTATTACCTTATTAAATTTCTTGCCCAAATCTATTTGTACCAAAGTCCACATTAGTTAGTACGGATTGTCACTGAGGTAAAAAAAAATTGAGATGATTGAGAACTATGTTGATTATTATGATGCAGAACTATGCTAGTTATTATGAAATTCTAAAATGTAAGTGGACTCACATGTTGCAGTGGAAAAATTAATTTGGTCCATTTTCTTTCTGCATACATTTGCAGTAAAATGTTCATTATTTTGAACCAACCTGGAATTATATGCATGTCTCAAGCCGCTTAGAAAGTTGACACTGAACTGCGCTGCTATCATATAACACCCCGCTGTCCCTGTGAGGGTATATCCCTGTATTGATCACCCGGCCACAGCCTATGCATATCAATCAGGCACCCAATCACATTTGGACATATGTGGGCCCTCCACCTGGCGCACACCACAAGGCCTCCACTCTCATACCGCAACAGTGCACTGTTTGTAAAGAACAGCCGGCTCAATCCTGGACACAGTCCTATCTTACATTTGCTGTTGCATAATTCTTATAGTGACACCTTAGGGGGTTATGGCAGTAATGGACAGTTGAAATCAACCTCATTTAGCCTTTCAATCTCGGGTGTATACTATGTACAGCACAGTCTCTGTCAGCCTGATATCCAGGACGTTAGTTGTATTGCCAGCTTACAACATGTGCGTACTCTTATGTCTTTAAGATCTTCCAATCTGTGCTGCATGTAACAGTGCTTCTCTTACAGCTATGTGCGATACTCACGACCTTTTAGCAGCTTAGCGTACTTCCGAGGGAGCTATGCTCAGGGCTCCATGTAGGGGCAGATGCCCGATGCAGGTACGCATCACCTCACTACGCTTACCGCAGTGGTCTTCTTGGTATTCAGCCGTGGAGGTTCATGGCGTGGCCTGCGCGCTCACGTGTGTCAGCCTAACCCCGCCCGCTGATGCGTATTGTCGCTCACGGGGCTTTCTCAAATCGTAAAGGTGATGAGATTCCCTGCAGCAATGCAACCTTATATTGGCTGTCATTCAGGGCTTTACAGCTCGGCAAAGTTCGCGTCCATGATTTTATCAAGAGGCAAAACAGCATTTAATTCACTTTTATCTCCACTGCTTATTTCATCACACATGCTCTGTTACATCTTTCTCAAGTCATTGTATCCGATCACAGTGTATCCTTTCCCACACATAACCATAAATTATCCATTTCTTCACCATATCCCTGTTACTTTAGGAAATATACCATATTTAGATCAGAGTTCAAACCATCCAGTATCTTTGTCCCCAGACGGTATATCCACGTTGTCTCGATCTTATATAAATCATTTTTTATGTCACCTCTAGAGATGTCCTGAACGGTTCGGCCGTGAACGGTTCCAGGTGAACTTTAGGTGGTTCACTTTTGCAGACGTTCGATTCGCCCCATAATGCTCCATTGAGCAGAACGTTGACCCTCTACATCACAGTCAGCAGGCACATTGTCACCAATCAGATTACACTCACTCTTGGAGCCCCCCCCCCCCCCCCCCCCCCTTTATAAAAGGCAAGGTTCTGCAGTTGTTTTACTCACTCGTCTGCCTCCAGTAATTAGTTAAGGGACAGCTGCTTACAGACTCTGCTAGGGAGAGTTTAGTTATGATCTTGTAGGTTTGTTCCTAGCTGGTTGTTATTCCTTATCCTCACTCACTCCTCCCTCCTCCCTCACTCCCTCCTCCCTCTACTCCCTCCTCCCAGAGGGAGGAGGGTTGGGAGGAGGGTCTCATCTTCCAGGGAATTGTAGTATTTCAAAAGCCAGCTTACATTCCGTGGCTGGGAATTGAACCCAGGCTGGGCTGGGAATTGAACCCAGGTCTCAGTGTGCGGTAGGTAACTCATTTAACCACTATACCACCAACAACACTACATGCTGAAGCCAGCCTAGCATGTACCATTATGATCAATCTAAGAGAAAAATTAGCTTGCTTAATCCACGGAATTGTACTATATCAAAATCCAGCTTACATACCATGGCTGGGAATTGAACCCAGGCTGAACCCAGATCTCAGTGTGTAGTAGGTAACTCATTTAATGCTGTCATGTATGGCCTATCTTCCACCAGGTTTTTTTCTCTTATCCAGTAACAGGATCCCCCAATGTTTTTGCAAAACCTTCTGCAATGGATACCAATGGGCCCCAGATGTTGTAGCAAACCTAATGGGATCCCCCTTCTCTGACCCACCCCTTATTTTTTTATGTGGCGATCATCCTGTTTGAAGATCTTCCCTATTTTTATCCTTCATCCTCTGATACTCCTGCTCCACCAATTCCTCTGAGTAACCTCTTTCAACTAATCTTTTACACAGCTCCTGACCTTCCTTTACAAAATCTTCATCCAAAGTACAATTTCTTTTATGCCTATGGAACTGCCTTCTAGGTACTGCTCTTTTTTGTGATTTCAGATGATGACTTGAGTAATGCAACAGTGTGTCCTGCTGTGGGTTTTCTATAGGTAGTAGTTATCTCCACTCTTTACAAATATTGGTGGAAAGGAGTTACCCAGAGGAATTGGTGGAGCAGGAGTACCAGAGGATGAAGGGTAAAAATAAGGAGGAGCTTCCAACAGGACAATTGCCACGTAAAAAATAAGGGGTGGGTCAGAGAAGGGGGATCCCCTTAGGTTTGATACAACATCTGGGACCCATTGGTATCCATTGCACAAGGTTTTGCAAAAACATTGGGGGATCCTGTTACTGGATAAGAGAATAAAAAAACCTGGTGGAAGATAGGCCATGCATGACAGCCAAAAATGCACCCAATTTGAAAAATAAATTGGTGAGATCGGAGTTTGTAAGTAAAGGGAAAGAGACATGGTTGAATAAATTTCCCCAGACATTTGGAATGTACAGTTGCAGTTATTGTAATGTGTGTAGCCTTGTGGAAAGAACAAAGACATTTACAAATGCAAAAGGTACTAGGACATTTGAGATCAAAAATAACATAAACTGTAATTCGGAAAGAATAGTCTACTGTATAAAATACCCATGTAATTTACTTTATGTGGGAAAGACAAAACGATGCCTTGGTACCCAAATTGGGGAGCATGTGAAGAACATCGAAAAGGCTGAGAAAGATAGCCCCTTGGGAACTCATTTTGCACGTTACCATAATAGACACCCTACGAGTTACGCTTTAAGGCAGCGGTAGGGAACCTTGGCTCTCCAGCTGTGATAAAACTACAAATCCCAGCATGCATTTGCCTTTTATTAATCATGACCGTGGCTGCCAAACTCCTGCAATGCATTGTGGGACTTGTAGTTCCATCACAGCTGGAGAGCCAAGGTTCCCTACCCCTGCTTTAAGGGTATAATTAAGCAGAAACTGTCGAATAGAGGGGGTGACATAGAAAAGGATTTATATAAGATCGAGGCAACGTGGATATATCAGGGACAAAGATACCGGACAGTTTGAACTCTGATCTAAATATGGTATTATTCCTGGAGTAACGGGGATATGGTGAAGAAATGGATAATTTATGGTGATGTGTGGGAAAGGATACACTGTGATCGGATAAAATGACTTGAGAAAGATGTAACAGAGCATATATGGTAAAATAAGCAGTGGAGATAAAAGTGAATTAAATGCTGTTTTCCCTCTTGATAAAATCATGGACGCGAACTTTGCCGAGCAGTAAAGCCCTGAATGACAGCCAATATAAGGTTGCATTGCTGCAGGGAATCTCATCCCTATTACACTTTGAGAAAGCCCCGTGGGCAGGGCGAAATGCATCAGCGGGCGGGGTTAGGCTGACACATGTGAGCGCTCACTAACCCCGGGACGCCGGGCCACACCATGAACCTCCGCGGCTGAATACTAAGAAGACCACAGTGGGAAACGTAGCGAGGTGATGCGTACCAGCATCGGGCATCTGCCGCTACATGGAGCCATGAGCATAACTCCCTCGGAAGTACGCTAAGCTGCTAAAAGGTTGTGAGTATCGCACATAGCTGTAAGAGAAGCACTGCTACGTGCAGCACAAAAGAAGATCTTTAAGACATAAGAGTATGCACATGTTGTAAGCTGGCAATACAACTAACGTCCTGGATATCAGGCTGACAGAGACTGTGCAGTATATTCACCCAAGATTGAAAGGCTAAATGAGGTTGATTTCAACTGTCCATTACTGCCATATCCCCTAAGGTGTCACTATAAGAATTATGCAACAGCAAATGTAGGATAGGACTGTGTCCAGGATTGAGCCGGCTGTTCTTTACAACCAGTGCACTGTTGCGGTATGAGAGTGGAGGCCTTGTGGTGTGCGCCAGGTGGAGGGCCCACATATGTCCAAATGTGATTGGGTGCCTGATTGATATGCATAGGCTGCGGCCAGATGATCAATACAGGGATATACTCTCACAGGGACAGTGGGGTGTTATATAATAGCAGCTCTAGAGCCAACCTATGTTTTTAGGATGTTTTAAACTGTCATTGTGAGTTTTGTTTTGTATGTTATTGTTGCAAGCCAAGATTAAAGTCTATTTAAGCACACAAAGATACCCTGTTTTTTTATAGGAACAATTTGCTAGTCAGGTTACCAGTGTGTCTCCTCAACATTGAGTGGTGCTCATTTTGAAACACGTGGGAACCAAAGTTTGTGTGGTAGTTGGATTCTTGTTTCTGTACGTTTAAATTTCTTTAATGTGCACCTGAAGTGAGATGGATATATTCATTTTATTTTATTTTAAACCATGTCATTTGCCTGACAGTCCTGCTGCTCTTTTTGGCTGCAGTAGTGTCTAAATCACACACCTGAAATAAGCATGTTGCTTATGTAGTCAGACTTTCATCAGAGCACCTTATCTGCATGCTAGTCTAGGGCTAAAAGTATTAGAGGCAGAGGATGAGCAGGGCAGCCAGGCAATTTCCATTGTTTAAACAGAAATAAATACAGCTGCTTCCATATACCTCTCACTTCAGGAGGGCTTTAAGTTGTACACACCATAGTAAAATCAATGTATAACTGATCAGGTCTTCTACTGTAATACATAGGAAGTATAAGATAATTTGTTTAAAATACTAAAACTGTCTTTACTATCATTTTAGGGCATATATAGCTGTATTCATGGAGTTCCTATAGAAGAAAGGCAGTCTGCCATGAACTCACCTTCAGCTACAATGAATAACACCCATTCTAATATACTACGACTTCTTCGGACTGCTAAGAACATGGCTAATCTTTCTGGGGTAAATGGGTCTCCTCAGAGTGCATTAGACTTTATACGCCGGGAATCTTCCGTATATGATATCTCTGAACATAGGAGAAGTTTTACTCACTCTGATTGTAAATCCTTTCAACCTGAGGAGAATCTTTTCAGTGACTACATTTCTGAAGTAGAAAGGACATTTGGCAACCTTCAACTTAAAGATAACAATGTCTACCAAGATAATTTTCATCACCACAGACCACACAGTATAGGAAGTAATAGTTCTATTGATGGTTTGTATGACTGTGACAATGCTCCATTTACCACACAACCCAGATCATTATCTAAGAAACCTTTGGATATAGGTCTGCCCACAAAACACTCAACTACCCAAATAGGAGATCTTTATGGAAAGTTTTCTTTTAAAAGTGATCGTTATGGTGCCCATGATGACTTAATTAGGTCAGATGTTTCTGATATTTCCACACATACAGTTACATATGGCAATATTGAAGGCAATGCAAAAAAAAGAAAACAGTATAAAGATAGTTTAAAAAAACGGCCTGCTTCAGCTAAGTCCCGAAGAGAATTTGATGAGATAGAACTAGCATACAAAAGACGTCCAAGGTCTCCTGATCACAAGCGCTATTTCAGAGACAAGGATGGTCTACGGGATTTTTACCTAGATCAGTTCCGGACCAAGGAAAATAGCCCACACTGGGAACATGTAGACCTCACAGACATCTATAAAGAAAGAGAGGAGGATTTCAAACATGAAAGTTCATGCTCTAATAGGCAACATCAGAAACATACTGGTGAGTATGGGCAGGGTGAACGAAAACATGGCACTGGAGGAAATGCCTGGGAGAAAACCCTTTCTAACATGGATTGGGAGGACAGAAATGCAACAAATCCCTGTCGTAATTGTCCATCAAAGATGCACAACTACACAGGGCAGAATACTAATCGCCCAGCTTGCATCCGCTGTGAAGTCTGCAAGAAAGCAGGAAACCTTTATGACATCAGTGAAGACAACTCACTTCAAGATTTGGATGCTCATCCAATTCCACCTGCCAACTCCAAATATCCACAAAGCCCTTCAAATGGAAAAGCTCAAAAGCGCAATAGGAGCAAGCTTCATCGCCAACATTCATATGATACTTTTGTGGATCTTCAGAAGGAAGATGTGACCTTAGCTCCTCGAAGTGTCAGCTTAAAGGATAAGGAACGTTTTGTTGATGGGAGTCCATATGCCCATATGTTTGAAATGCCTACTGAGTCATCTTTTCCTAGCAAGACCCATGGCCCAGGCCACAATCCGGGGGGGTATATGCTTAGTCGTTCCCTTTACCCTGATCGAGTCACCCAAAATCCATTCATCCCTACTTTTGGAGATGATCAATGTCTACTGCATGGAAGCAAACCTTACTATTTTAGGCAACCAGCCATTGGTGGCTTGAAGGGAAGATCAGACTTTCGAGGTACTGCTAAATCACTCACTGCTGTACATGCAGGACCTCCAGGACGGTTCCAAAAAGACATTTGTATAGGAAACCAATCCAACACCTGTGTTTCAAACAATAAGAATCCCAGATCTTTTAACAACTCTACCAATGGCCATGTGTATGAGAAGTTATCCAGTATTGAATCAGATGTCTGAAAGTGTAAAGGGTGGGGTGTTGGGGGGGTGTAGGGTTTCTGGGATCTAAATTTCTCTCATCCCAGTTCTCAAATGTAAAAGTAAAATAAAGTTTAGTAAAGCAGGACAGAGGTGTTCCTTAAAGATGGTGAAGTGGGAATACATGCAGCCTTTGAAATCCCTTTTATCTTTCTTAGGCTATCATGATTTTCTAGTCCCAGCCTGACGGAACACCAATCTAAAAGAAAAGGAGGAACGGGGTAATTGTTTGTTTTAAATGTATCTGAGACTTGGGATGAGTGCTTTAAGGAAGGAATAAGAAGTAATATGTACAGACATTCTTGAATAACCTTCCTGATCCATAAAGTGAGGACCTAAGCAAAGACTTCAGAATGGTCACTTGTGACAGAATGATCACAAAAATAATAATTTGGTGTGAGGGAAGTTTTAGAATGATAAAGGTTACTGCTTACATTATAGGAAGCTTTCAAGAAACCTTCTGAGTCCAGGGGTACAAACTGTGCATTCTTTGTACATGAGCCAGCTGTGTCTATTAGAAAGATATCTGGGAACTGCCCTATTTAAATGATATGGTATGCTTGTGTTGAGAATGAATGAGCATACAGGTAGATGGATACAGGAATACTTACACCTTAAAGTAAGATATCTTCACTGTTCCATCCACCCCTAATTCACTTTGTCTTAATATATTTATTTTATTTAAAGGTTTCTGCTCATTGTAGAATTATTATTTTTTTCAGTAGAGCGAGGGAGAGGTAGTTCCAAGAGGTGGTCACTACATCCACTCATTATATAAAAGTAAGACCCTAAAAAAGAAGGAAATTCCATTTTAAAGATAATGATTTTTATTATTTGAAACCACATTCACCAGTTGTGGTTTTTGAGCTCCCAAATAAATATGGCCCAGTATATTGCATACTTTGAAAATGATAACATTTAGAACACCATTAAATATAACTATGGGGTTGTGTCGTTCTGTTTTGTGTAACTTGTTGAAAAATCAATAAAATTGTTTCAAAAAAAAAATAAATTTCATGGTTTCAAGAAACACTTCCCAATGCAGTCATGACATTTTTTTTTTACCTATTTGGCTCTTTAAGATTTAGGTAACCTTGTGCTGTATTAACTTATTCCTATGACTAAGAGCTTGATAACTGATCCCTTGCGGTCTGAAAGGGACTACTACTTCTAATTTTCGCCTTTCTTGGAACCATGCAATACTTTATGCAGTATTAAATGTTACCATTTTGGAATTATGCAATATACCACGCCATGTGTATGCAAATTCAAATAATATAATCATTATTATTGAATTTACTTTTTTTTTCTTTTTTTTTTAGGTGTCTCCCCAGACACTTTGATGCATTGTAAAAGTCATACCAGAAAAAAACAGACAAGTGAAAAAAATATATTCTTCTTCGATTTCTACCAAAAATCTTTAAATATTTTAAATTTTTTTCAGCTCAGGAACACCTCAATCATATTTGAAGCTATATTTGTTAAAGAGGAGCTGTTAGGTATAGGGCCTAAGAGAAAAAAAAAACACATATATCAGTAGCTAAATATTGGCTGTACTTACATTCCATATGCATTTCACTGTCCACGTTTGGATTTCACAGAATTTTTATATAGTATTTGCAAAGAATGATGCTCCTGACAGCTCATGGCAGGTTCCATGTTTGCCTGTCTTGTATGAAGCCAATTGTGATGTAATATCCTCCCTGCTTCCTGATGATTCACTCACAAAAAAGATCAGGATCAAAGATCCTAATGGTTCATGATCCAGACAACACTACTGTGCAGTGAATATTAATTAGCCATGCGGCTAGGAACAATAGCGGACTCATGCAGTATACTCTAACGGAACATGTGCCCTGTGATTTTTCAGTGCTGTGAGTTTCAGGCTGCTGTTACAAGCTGCTGTAACATGAGCCTGTAACTTCCCACTGTGAAAGCAGCCTTAGGGCGGGATAGGGATATGAAGGGGAGGACCAAGGGAGTGCACTGGGGAGAGGAAGCAGCCCCAGAATGCTTTGCAGTATCTGTTATGTGTCCTGCCGGCCTCCTTAGGAGCTTGGGAATTAGGAGCCTTGCTGTTCAGCAAACATCAAAGTAAGAGAGATTTTTAACTTCAGTATTGCCTTTTTGGCTTCCTTCTAAACTGTTTATCACAGGATAATAGAGGTTTAAATTAGCTTTTGCAGCCTGACAGTTACTCTTTAAGGTCCAGAAACAAAACCGCAAAAGAAGGATTGTCTTAAATTTGCTTGCTAATTTATTTATCGAATACAGTCTAGAAATGTGAAATCAAAGTCATTTTTTATTCAGGACATGTGAAAGTTTCTTGTTTCTGCTGTTCAACACTTTATTAGTTCAATAATATCAGCCATATTAGACTGTTTAAACAGGTTTTATATAGAGAAAGGATTGTCAATTAGAATTGCTTGGACAAACAGGAATTACGCAAGGGCTTTCTAGCACAGTGCTGTTTTTTTTATTTTTTTTATTTTCCCAATAGATAGTACCAGTCTGGTTTAAGAAGTTATGGGTGTCCTTCATGGTGAATTACATTTTTTAAAGCAGTTTTGAGAGCTGTTATTTCCCATGACTTCTTTTCATGTAACAAGCTTCACAATCAGGTTTTTTTCACAACACGAAGTTTATCATTCATTTAGAAGCCTAGATTTCTAATAGCTGTTTATTTGTTGACCAAAATTAAATAAAAGAATTAAAACAGCCGAATAAATTTTTGCTACTATTACAATGACCATTTTACACACACACTTTCAGTCAAACATAGAATGGTCAACCACAATAGAAAGCATTTGAGATAGTCAATGAGAAGCAAATAATGTTTGCTTACATGCAAATTTTATGCAATTTGTCTTCAGCTTACACGTAAACCAATCAGTTTTATCAGGAAATGAATCTGATTGGCCTAATTTAGGCTAATTTCACACCAGGACGTTGCGTTAGAGGGGGCGTTAAGGTCGCATAACGTCCCCCTAACGGAACGCCTGGTGGTGCTAGATCTGGACGTCAGAGTGAGCCGCGTTGTGCAGCTCACTCTGGCGTCAGTGATGCCGTGATGCGCACTCTTGTGCGCATGCGGCATCACGTGGTCCCGCCGGCCAATCGCCGCACAGAGCGGCTGCTCCAGGAAGTAAACACTGCACGTCATAACGTGCAGTGCATATTAATTAGCCATGTGCCTGGCCGCTCTCCGCTCCTCCCCAACATTACTGAGCATGTGCAAGCAGTCTAACGCGGCTCAGTCGCGTCCAAAGTACTGCATGCAGTACGTTGTCTTGTGACGCAGCGTTACAATGTAACGCAACGTCCGCACTGTGAACAGCCCCATTGATTTTTCATTACTGTGCGGTGGGCTGCGTTACAGGCTGCTCTAACGTGCGCCTGTAACGTCCCACTGTGAAACCAGCCTTAATGCTGCATACAATTTGTTTAAAATGAGCATGCAAGTTGAAATTATGAGCATCTCATTGATTGCACTTTGTTCACATACACAAACATCACATTAAATTATGTTAATGTATTTGCATATACAGATGTAGTTAATGTATTACTGGATGGACAGTGGAGACATGGTTTTGAAGCTAAAGTGGACATAAAATAAGGTGTGTCTGGTGTGGTGATTGAGGGCAGTATCCTAGCACAATAGCTTTGATCACAAGGGCATTAAATCCTCATTACTAAGTAACATATGGTTTTAGCATGAGACGAAAAGAAGCATCAACCTAGCCTCCAATTAGTCCTTCCATCACGTTGAATGTGAGGGGAGAGAAACTAAGGTGCCGCTTCAGTCATTTAAAAAAAAAAAAACAGAATGGCATTCAACTGGCCACTGTTAATTTATGATTTTTTGTAAATATATGAGTGACTTTTTCAATAGGTTAATTCATGAATTTGTAGTTATAAAGAGGGAGAAAGATGGCTATGTGCACCTATTTTATAGTTTGAAAGTTCTGTATCCCTGTGCTATTTTCCTGAGCAGATTGATCATAACATATTAAGGCCCCTGGTTAATTTTTATTAATTTTTCTTTATGTGCCAATTGACAAACCTCAAAGTAAGAAGTTCTTTCATGTGCCATCTTCTTCAACCAATGCCAAACCCTGAAATAATGTGCCAAAACACTACAGCCGCCTTAAATTAGACTCCTGACAACTTTTACCCCATTGTGATAGCCTACACGTCTATGAAGTCATTGAATCAAAATGTTAAATTGGCATTATGTCTGTCCCTGTGCTTAATGAAGTTACTGACTGTATGACAACAACTTTTCTGCCATATCGTTTAGCAGCTGGGGACCTTAAAGTTATTAAAATATGAATTTGATAAGTACATTTTGAGACCTATGTTTGTATTCTGATGAGTATGTATTAAGGTGCTGTACAATCATGTGATATAAGTTGAGCCCCACCCAGTATGTGCACAAAATAATTTTCCAACCTGCTGAAGCCTTGCTCACTGCTGCTACATTTACTTATTTATATTTAGGTATTCTAGTCATGATTGCTTGCACTTTCAGGGGAAAACAGCACATGCAATAAGAATTAATTTGTATATTTGGCAGTCAGTCAGTAGAACCTTGCAAATGTCTCTTCTTGCTCTTATAATCACTGAGCATGTTTCTTTGCATACTTTACACCTACTTCTTTTCTCCCTTTATGCAATTACTTAATTTTCTCTTGTACATATAGACACACATCCTTACACAAAATGTTTAATTTCAACAGCACATGCAATAAGAATTAATTTGTATATTTGGCAGTCAGTCAGTAGAACCTTGCAAACGTCTCTTCTTGCTCTTATAATCACTGAGCATGTTTCTTTGCATACTTTACACCTACTTCTTTTCTCCCTTTATGCAATTACTTAATTTTCTCTTGTACATATAGACACACATCCTTATACAAAATGTTTAATTTCAACAGTTTTATCAAGAGTGCTGCTACTGAAAGGCTTAGTTTATATTTCAGTGGATTTCTGCATTGTACAGTGACATCAAATAAGCGGTCTCTGCCCATGGCACTGAACTCGTTTCTAGAGTCTCTGGCACAGAAATCTTGTTTTCAAAGTCTCTGTTGTGTCTGTTGCATTAGACATGTCATACATAGCATACCATGGATGACACATCCAGTACCCAGAATTATGCATAATGGTGCATCATGCTCAATATAAGATTTGCCATTGTCACCATATCTATTGATCTGCTGCTTTTTTTTATGCAGCAAGCAGAACCATTTGCATGCTAGTGCAAACTAAGTCTACCTTTTAGCTTGGCTGTAAATTTAACATAGCCAGCTTCATTTACTCAACATACTTTGCAGAGTATTTGGATTAAGCTGAATGTGTTGAAAAACTTGGCATATCCCTTCCAACCATATGCAGGAACTGACAAGCTTTATTCTTAATGTTTCATATGCATGGAAAATCCACCAATTCATCTACTGTTTGCTGTTTGTATGAGAGAGAGAGAGAGAGAGAGAGAGAGAGAATGTATTTTTTAATACATGGTTGACTTTTTAAAATAAATCAAATGAATTTGTAGTTGTAAAAAGTGGCATGAGGATGAATTAGCGAAAGTATATTCTCTCTGAGGCTACTAACTCTGGGGGATACCCATTGCTGAAGAATTATTTTCAGCACATTGAACAACTACTAAATATACACTCACATACAGCTGTAAAAAAAAAAAAGGATATTGTGGCAGCATAACCATCCCTATGTTATGCACAAAAGCATGGGCGGTGCTCACTTTGGGTATCACTGTGCCCCTCTGAGTGAAGCCCCCCCCCCGCTCAGTAACATTCAGCTGTTTCCAGGCACCAGCAGCTTACAGGTGAACAGGATATAGAATCTGTAAAAAACTCTCCATGTCAGCCTGAATCTATGTAGGCATGAAGTAAACCAAGGGCCTTATATATTTGTCATAAATACCTCACAATCCTTGCAAGATCCCTTGTAATTAATGTATCTCTCTAACTCCTTCTGATTGTCAGTCAGCAGGAATAGAGTCTTAAGAAGGCTTACAAGCTAAAAGCTTATTGTTTTTCTTTTAAATTCGCCAATAAACTAGAGCTTCTATTTTGCAGACAGTAAATTTAAATTAATGGATTATAACCCTGAGTCAAAACTTCCTATCTGTCAAATACAAACTCTAGCCTCCAGGAATGCTTAGCTACAAAAATTAGGAAGTACACACAGCTTTTCTCTCCCTCCTGTCTCGTCCCCCTCCCCTTACTCCCCTTAAGTCATGAGACACAGGCTAGGGGCCAGAATGATTGCATTTGATTGTCTGTGACCTGTCCACACAGGAGCAGCTTGCTAGCAAGTAACGATTAAAGCATACCAGCAAACTAGCTATGGTAACTTTTCTTCCATAACAGCAAGATCATTTGGTCAATCTGGTCTGCTCAAAAGCCTCTGAGTAATGTTTACATTTGGCTCCTATCATTGCTGAACTAGCTTGCAAAACAAACATCAATTTTGATCACCAAAATGGGCCCCACCAGCCATTCATCTCCCCCTCCCCCCCCCCAAAAAAAACAAACAAACATGTTATGCAGACAGTAAACAAAGCCAGGTTGTTCAAAGGTTGAGCAGAGCCATGTGACCTAGAGTTGTGTACTGCAGAAAATGCACAGAGCAGTGTAACATCGTGTATGCATTTGAGTATTTAGCTGTGTGTGATCCGGTATTAGTTGAAGAGACAATCTAAAGACAACAAAAGTTTTTTTAGTTGATGCCTTTGATGACTAACTGTACAAGATTTATTTGCAAGCTTTTCAAATCAAATCAAAGATAGATTTATTGGCATGACCAAGATTCATACTGGTATTGCCAAAGCAAGGGGAAAAGGGAGACATGGGAGGGGGTGAGGTAGGGGGACAATGGCTAAGCAGTCTGTGGACATTTTTAGGTTTACAGTTCTGTTATGCTCCTCTCAGTCTGTGGCATGCTGTGACATAGTGTGCAGTGATTGTCACTGTGGATTCCTCTTCCCCCAGTAAGATATATGTTTTTCTCTCATCGTCTAATGTGAGAAAGTCTAGCCAGGGATGAGCAGAAACTACGCCAGTGCGAATTTACGCACCGTAGTTCGCATCTACGCATCGTAGTTCGTAGGTGAAGTTTCAAAACTACGCTTACGAATCTACATGTAGCGAAGTACCGCTACGCGTAGCTTACTCCCACTATGCGTAGTTAACATGTGTATTGCGTAGTGAATTACGAATGCGTTACTCGCGTCTTTTTTCCGCGTGCGATTTTATGCTTACAAATTTACGCATTGGAAGGGGGGAATGTACGCATAGAAGAGTTCTGGGTATAACCATTTAAAGAGGAATTAATGCGTAAAATTTTCTGCATACGGGCATAAGCATCCGCATAAAGTACGCTTTGCAATACACGTAATTACATATTTTAATGCGTAGTCTACGACATGCATACAAAGCAAATTTTTGATTTCGAAGCCGTAGTTTGGCAAAGCATAATTGCGTAAAACTACGCGTAGTTCCAGGCTGACTATGACTATCCCTAGTCTGGGAATAGTTCCATCAATTTCTTAAAGTAAGTGTCCCTGGTTAGTTAGTGGCAGTATATTTGGGGCAGTGCAGCAGGAAGTGGCTTTCATCCTCAAGGGTCTTCTGCTCACAGTGTTGGCATAGTCTCTCCTCCCTGGGTGTGTACGTCTGTCGGTGTCTCCCAGACTCTATTTCAGTGATGGCTAACCTTGGCACTCCAGCTGTGACAAAACTACAAATCCCATCATGCCTCTGCCTCCCTGAGTTATGCTTAGAGCTGTCAGAGTATTGCAATGCCTCATGGGACTTGTAGTTCCACCACAGCTGGAGTGCCAAGGTTAGCCATCACTGCTCTATTTCAACGTTTTTAGAAGGTATACGGGCGCTGATCCAATTTCAATCTTATTTGTATATATATGCTTCACCAGCTGCTCAGAATCAACCACATCCACAATCGGTTCCAGAGATATAAGCATATAATTCCACAGCGCTTGGTGCTTTAAATCGGCATCTGCAGTATCACCACAGTGCTCAGAAACAATATTGCATAGTGACCATCACCAGAAACAAATCCAACAAGTCACTTCTCCATCTAATAAAATGTAAGCATTTATTTAAAACTGGAATACATACAAGGACTTACTTCCAGGGTCCTTTTGACAGGGACCCTTAGTAGTTAAAAGCATGTAGTGTATCAAAATACACATATACGATCTCATACAGATTGCCCAATCTCCAGTTCCGACCGGTTTCGGCGTTGCGCCGTCGTCAGGGAACACTGTTTCAAGGTTGTGAGCACTCAGTCTGTAGACACTCAGGATTTTCCTCTCTTGAGAGTTTTGGATCTTTTCCAGATATGGGGCCGTTTTATATTCTCTCTGTAGAGGCTGGTATATGGTTAGCTTTTGTGACTCCTCTATTTTTCCACATAGTCCTCTTTGCTTTTGGCAGTGGTGTGTTTTATCTGGATTCTTGCTATGTCCTGTGGATTGGGGGATTGGAGGGAGTATAGAGCTGACCACTACTTTCAGTGTGCATGGCTTTTCTTGGTCTTCATTGTGCAACATGGCTTTGTAGTTTAGCTTTTCTAAACTTTAAGTTTGTTCTTCAGTCATGTTTCAGAACTGGATGAGAACCATAAGTCAAAAAATACTTTAAACTGTTGTTTTAACTGTTGTTTTTGAGAAAATTGATTTTAAAAATGCAAATAAAAAGTTTTTAAACTGTCATTTTTCTGAGTTTAAAAACAATTTTTCCTTTGCATTTCTAAAATCAATTTTATCAAAAACTACAAGGTCTTTTTAAATAAATATTTTGACCTGTTTCCGCTCTTCTCCTGAAAGGGCACTCGAGGTGAAAATATTAAACTGATGAGATAAACAATTATATTTATCCTCCTACTCCTAAAAATGACTTTTTAAAGTATTCCAGGGTTTTATTTTATATGTAAAAATTTACAAAGTAGGTTGAATGTTTTATTGTCTCTAATCAGTGGCAGCCTATTACGTGTCCCAGAGTTAGAAAAAGTCATGTATTTTATCTCTCCCTGCCCTCAGAAGTTGTATTCTGCCAGGAAAACGTTTATGGCTGTAATGTGCTTATCAGTGAGGTTTACTATATTCCCGACAAGGTACCGACAAAACAGAAGCTGTCACTTCCATGTCTAGAAATTCACTCTTTCAGGCAACAAAATAAAGCAAGTAAAACAGCCCGGTTACTTACATGTTTTTGTACTGTACATACACATGATTATCTCATCATGTCACATATTGACTCGGATACACATACGTAGCAATTTTTATGACTATAGTATTTATGAGGGCTTTGTTATTAGCCACTAAAGTCGGCATGAAATTACATGAAAATTACGTGAAATTACGGTTCCTGATTACCTTTACAAACAAAATTAATTACGATTTTTCCTGAAATTTTGCGTTACAATTTTGCATTGTAATTACAAATTACAATGCAAAATTATGATTATGCAAAATTTGTGCTCATTACTAGTTATAATGCATAACTGTTTAAAAGACAACTGAAGTGAGAGGGATATGAAGGGTGCCATATTTATTTCCTTTTAAACAATGGACATTGCCTGGCTGGTCTGCTGTTCCACTGCTTCTAATATTTTTAGCCATAGACCCTAAACAAGTCTACTTCCTGCTTTCAGGGAAGCACACATATTGTTAACATCCTGTGTTTAATCACTTGCCGACCGGCCACAGCAGATGGGCGGCGGCAAAGTAGACGCCGACAGGACCGCAATACGCCCATCAGCGTTGCGTCCTTTCGGCATGCGCAGGGAGTGATGGCGTCACTGGTGACGCACGCTTCCCCCGGCAACTGGCTCCGCCCACCCGCGACGACAACCCACCGGCTGTTCGGAAGCGCCGGCGGGTTGTTAACCCCACAATCGCCGCATGCAAATCGTATAATGCGGTTTGTAATGTATAAAAAGCGTATTATACAGGCTGCCTCCTGCCCTGGTGGTCCCAGTGTCCGAGGAACCACCAGGGCAGGCTGCAGCCACCCTAGTCTGCACCCAAACACACTGATCTGCCCCCCCCCCCCCGCCCCCTGATCGCCCACAGCACTCCTCAGACCCCCCCCTGCCCACCCGCCAGACCACTGTTTGCACCCAATCACCCCCCTAATCACCCATCAATCACTCCCTGTCACTATCTGTCAACGCTATTTTTTTATGCCCTAAACTGCCCCCTGGGGGCACTGATCACCTGTCAATCACCTGTCAACCACCAGTCAATCACCCATCAATCACCCCCTGTCACTGCCACCCATCAATCAGCCCCTAACCTGCCCCTTGCGGGCAATCTGATCACCCACCCACACCATCAGATCGCCCGCAGACCCGCCGTCAGATCACCTCCCAAGTACATTGTTTACATCTGTTCTCTCCTCTAAACACCCACTAATTACTCAACAATCACCCATCAATCACACCCTATCACCACCTGTCACTGTTACCCATCAGATTAGACCCTAATCTGCCCCTTGCGGGCACCCAATCAACCGCCCACACGCTCAGATTGCCCTCAGACCTCCCCTTATCAATTCCCCAGTGCATTATTTACATCTGTTCTTTCCTGTAATAACCCACTGATCACCTGTCAATCACCTGTCACCTGGCACCAAAAAGTGCCACACATGTGCTATCGCTGTACTCAGGAGAAGTAGTATAATGTGTTTTGGGGTGTATTTTTACACATACCCATGCTGGGTGTGAGAAATCTCTCTGTAAATGAACAATTGTGTGTAAAAAAAAAAATCAAAACATTGTCATTTACAGAGATATTTCTCCCACCCAGCATGGGTATGTGTAAAAATACACCACAAAACACATTATACTACTTCTCCTGAGTACGGCAATACCACATTTGTGGCACTTTTTTGTAGCCTAACTGCACTAAGGGGCCCAAAGTCCAATGAGCACCTTTAGGCTTTACAGGGGTGCTTACAATTTAGCACCCCCCAAAATGCCAGGACAGTAAACACACCCGACAAATGACCCCATTTTGGAAAGTAGACACTTCAAGGTATTCAGAGAGGGGCATGGTGAGTCCGTGGCAGATCTCATTTTTTTTTGTCACAAGATAGCAGAAATGGAAACTTTCCTTTTTTTGTCTCAAAGTGTCATTTTCCGCTAACTTGTGACAAAAAATAAAATCTTCTATGAACTCACCATGCCTCTCAATGAATACTTTGGGATGTCTTCTTTCCAAAATGGGGTCATTTGGGGGGTATTTATACTATCCTGGAATTGTAGCACTTCATGAAACATGACAGGTGCTCAGAAAAGTCAGAGATGCTTCAAAATGGGAAAATTCACTTTTTGCACCATAGTTTGTAAACGCTATAATTTTTACCCAAACCAATAAATATACACGGAATGTTTTTTTTTTGTTTTATCAAAGACATGTAGCACAATAAATTTGGACAAAAATGTATACAGAAATTTTACTTTATTTGACAAATTTTATTACAGAAAGTTAAAAAAAAATCATTTTTTTTTACAAAGTTCATGTCTTTTTTTTGATGAATATAATAAAAAAAAAAATCGCAGCAGCAATCAAATAGCACCAAAAGAAAGCTGTATTAGTGACAAGAAAAGGAGGAAAAATTCATTTAGATAGTAGGTTGTATGACCGAACAATAAACCGTTAAATCTGCAGTGGTCTGAGTGAAAAAAAAGGCTCTGGTCCTTAAGGGGTAGAAAGACTGTGGTCCTCAAGTGGTTAAAAATGACCTCTCTGCCGTGGCAGTTAGCTGACACAGCTAAGGGATCAAATTACAATTTGTGATTAGGCACAGATGAGGGGGAATTAGAGAGGGCTAAACTCTCTAAATACATACAGGTTGCATTTCTCTATGTTTTTCTTCTGTTCAATGCAAGAGTTCAGGTTCACATTCAGTTGTCCTTTAACAAAATTAATACAATACAATAATACAATAACATTTCTCTAGCGATTTTCTCCCATAGGACTCAAAGCGCTTAGGCTCTGTAACGATCGGTGTAACACAAAGATGGTCTGATTACCGGTGAACTGCAGTATCACCGAGAATACAGAATATACCCGATTATTGATAATCTGCAGTATCACCGATAATCAGATATATATTCTAACGTCTGGACACCTGAAGGATAAGAGTGTTTTGGTGTAACAGTAATACTTTGAATATTGCACCTTAGGAGAAGGTACAGAAGCAGTAAGGAGTACTGCACAGAAGTAAGTTCCTTCCGAATGCCTAGACTCTCCCGGGGGAGGAGCTAGGCTGAGGGTAGGAAGGACAGAACGTGAGTGACATCAAAGAGAGGGTGTCACTAACAGGTCTGGGAACTGCCTCTAACAGTAAGGCCAGTTCTTGAGGTCCGCCAATCCAGGTCGTTAACACACAGACAGATACGGTACAGATTCAGGAGACAGATACGGAATCCAATAAACAGGCAGGGTTTGGTAACGGAGTATCAGAATAGCGGGGTACAGAATCAGGAGGCAAATACAGAGTCCAAGAATGAGCAGAGTTTGGCAACAGGATATCAGAGATAGCAAGGTACAGAATCAGAGTTCAGCAGGATAGTCAGGCAGGCAGAAGGTCATAACAAATAATACAGTTCAATATTCCTAACACTAAGGTGTGAGGTCCGTGGTCGTCAACACCTTTGGAAACTATGCTAGAACACAGATACAGACAAGGCCTGAGTGCTACCACGTAGTGATCGCAATGACAGACAACCAGAGAATGACCAGCACCCAGTATATATACACCAGTGCCCTCCAGCACCTCCCTTAAGTGCTGGACCAATGAAAGTTGCTGCAATTGTCAGCTGACCGGCCTGGTCAGCTGACCCTCCTCTGACTGCCATAAAGGCCCTGCCTCTCTGCGCGCGCACGCGTCCTCCTAAACCAGTGTGGACTATCAGTCCCCGCCACACCAGTCATGTGTTGTAATGTTGTTGCTGTATGGGATGCGGAATCCGCCGCCACGCTGTCTGAGCGTGCGGCGTTTTCTCCGCATCCCGCCCCACTGAGAGAAGCATGCCTATGCGTACAAACCGTCTGCTATGCCAGCCGCGGAAACAGCCGCCTCATCCTGTGTCCATGCGGCGGCTTTTCCGCGTTTCTTCACAGTACCCCCCCCCCCCCCCCCCCGAGGAGTGGACTCCGGACAGCTCCTTCCAGGCTTCTCAGGATGTAAAGCGTGGAATTCACTTTTCAGTTTGTCAGCATGCATGCGACATTCAGGTACCCATGATCTCTCCTCAATACCATACCCCTTCCAATGAACCAGATATTGTACTGAGTTCTGAACTATGCGTGAGTCTAAAATCTTCTCTACCTCGTACTCAGGTTGGTCATCTATCATCACAGGAGGAGGAGGAGGAGTGGGACCCACATGGACTGCTGGCTTAAGCAGAGACACGTGAAAGGATCTTACGCCACGCATACTGGCAGGAAGATCAATAGCATAAGTAACATTGTTGATCTTTCTAGTTACTGGAAATGGACCCACAAACCTGGGCCCCAACTTGGCTGAAGGCTGTTTTAAGGTTAAGTGACGTGTGGATACCCAGACTAAGTCTCCTGGTTGAAACTTCCACTCTAAGGAACGTTTTTTGTCAGCTTGACCTTTCTGACTTTGAAACGCCTTTCCCAAATTATTCTCCACGATCCCCCATACGTCCTTAAATGAGTTTTGCCAGGCCTCCAGAGCTGGAAACGGAGTGGAAGCGATTGGCAATGGGGAAAATTTGGGCAGCTTCCAGTAACTATCTGGAATGGACAGAATTTCGTGGAAGAACTTTTCAAATTATTGTGCGCAAATTCTGCGAAGGGCAAAAACCTGACCCAATCGTTTTGCGCCTCTGCAACGTAACACCTCAAAAATTGTTCTAACGATTGGTTGACCCTCTCAATCTGACCATTGGTCTGTGGGTGGTAGCCCGACGTAAATGACAGTTCCATGCCCATTTGGTGACAGAATGCCCTCCAGAATTTCGAAACAAATTGAACTCTCCGATCTGACACAATGTTTTCCGGAATGGCATGCAAACGGAAAACATGGATGATGAATAAATCGGCCAACTCCTGGGCCGAGGGGAGTCCTTTTAAGGGCACAAAATGGGCCATTTTACTAAAACGGTCGACTACCACCCAAATGACCGACATGCCCTCAGACCTGGGAAGCTCACCCACAAAATCCATGGACAGGTGGGTCCATGGCTCACTCTGGGTGGGTAAGGGCTGCAACGTTCCCACAGGTGCCAGCTGGGAGGGCTTACTTTTTGCACACACTGCACACTCCCTAACATACTCCTTGCAAGATGTTGCCAGAGAAGGCCTCCAAGCGCACCTGGCAACCAGATCCTGTGTTCTGGAGGCCCCAGGGTGTCCCGCATTTTTGTGTGAATGGAACATTTGTAAAATCTGAAGACGGAATGGCAGTGGTACAAACATAACCCCTTCAGGCTTCCCCTCCGGGGCGTCCTGTTGAAAGGGCCCTAAGGTCTCCATCCAGTCTTTCCATGTCTCAGTTGTTGCTAGTATCAGTTTCTGCGGAACAATGGTCTCTGGGGTAGAGGGCTGTGCTGTCTCTGGCTCAAAACATCTGGACAGGGCATCTGCTTTAATGTTCTTGCTACCTGGAGTGTACGTAATTATAAATCTAAACCTCGAGAAAAACAAAGACCACCGAGCCTGACGGGGGCTTAATCTTTTAGCTCCCTCGATGTATTCCAAATTTTTGTGATCAATTAAAACTGTGATTGTATGTTCTGCTCCTTCCAACCAATGACGCCATTCCTCAAAGGCTAACTTGATGGCCAGGAGCTCCCTGTTGCCTATGTCATAGTTTCTCTCTGCCGGAGAGAACCTACGAGAAAAATAGGTGCATGGGTGTAATCTACCCTGCAACCCTGATCGCTGCGACAGGACAGCCCCTACCCCGACCTCCGAGGCGTCCACCTCAACAATAAAGGGGTAAGAAGTGTTGACGTGTCTTAGGATGGGTGCAGAGCAAAACAAGTCTTTTAACGTGGAGAACGCTTGCAAAGCTTCTGGAGACCAGTGGGAAGTATCTGCCCCTTTTTTAGTGAGACTAGTGAGGGGTGCAATGACAGTAGAGTACCCCTTTATGAACCTTCTATAGTAATTGGCAAAACCCAAAAATCTCTGCAGAGATTTCAACCCCACAGGTTGAGGCCTATCCAGCACAGCAGAGACCTTGGCAGGGTCCATCGACAGGCCAGAGGTGGAAATTATGTACCCCAAAAAGGTGACAGATGTTACCTCGAAGATGCATTTCTCCAATTTAGCGTAAAGCATGTTCTGCCTCAGTTTGTCCAATACAATTCGGACGTGTGTCCTGTGCTCAGGGAGGTTGTTGGAAAAAATAAGTACAGTGGTGTGAAAAACTATTTGCCCCCTTCCTGATTTCTTATTCTTTTGCATGTTTGTCACACTTAAATGTTTCTGCTCATCAAAAACCGTTAACTATTAGTCAAAGATAACATAATTGAACTCAAAATGCAGTTTTAAATGATGGTTTTTATTATTTAGTGAGAAAAAAACCTTAAAACCTACATGGCCCTGTGTGATAAAGAAATTGCCCCCTGAACCTAATAACTGGTTGGGCCACCCTTAGCAGCAATAACTGCAATCAAGCATTTGCGATAACTTGCAACGAGTCTTTTAAAGCGCTCTGGATGAATTTTGGCCCACTCATCTTTGCAGAATTGTTGTAATTCATCTTTATTTGAGGGTTTTCTAGCATGAACCACCTTTTTAAGGTCATGCCACAACATCTCAATAGGATTCAGGTCAGGACTTTGACTAGGCCTCTCCAAAGTCTTCATTTTGTTTTTCTTCAGCCATTCAGAGGTGAATTTGCTGGTGTGTTTTGGGTCATTGTCCTGCTGCAGCACCCAAGATCGCTTCAGCTTGAGTTGACGAACAGATGGCCGGACATTCTCCTTCAGGATTTTTTGGCAGACAGTAGAATTCATGGTTCCAGCTATCGCAGTATGCCTTCCAGGTCCTGAAGCAGTAACACAACCCCAGACCATCACACTACCACCACCATATTTTACTGTTGGTATGATGTTCTTCTGCTGAAATGCTGTGTTACTTCTACGCCAGATGTAACGGGACACGCACCTTCCAAAAAGTTCAACTTTTGTCTCGTCGGTCCACAAGGTATTTTCCCAAAAGTCTTGGCAATCATTGAGATGTTTTTTTAGCAAAATTGAGACGAGCCTTAATGTTCTTTTTGCTTAAAAGTGGTTTGCGCCTTGGATATCTTCCATGCAGGCCGTTTTTGCCCAGTCTCTTTCTTATGGTGGAGTCGTGAACACTGACCTTAATTGAGGCAAGTGAGGCCTGCAGTTCTTTAGATGTTGTCCTGGGGTCTTTTGTGGCCTCTCGGATGAGTTTTTTCTGCGCTCTTGGGGTAATTTTGGTCGGCCGGCCACTGCTGGGAAGGTTCATCACTGTTCCATGTGTTTGCCATTTGTGGATAATGGCTCTCACTGTGGTTTACTGGATTCCCAAAGCTTTAGAAATGGCTTTATAACCTTTACCAGACTGATAGATTTCAATTACAGTACTTTTGTTCTCATTTGTTCCTGAATTTCTTTGGATCTTGGCATGATGTCTAGATTTTGAGGTGCTTTTGGTCTACTTCTCTGTGTCAGATAGCTCCTATTTAAGTGATTTCTTGATTGAAACAGGTGTGGCAGTAATCAGGCCTGGGGGTGACTACAGAAAATGAACTCAGGTGTAATAAACGACCTTTAAGTTATTTTTTAACAAGGGGGGGCAATCACTTTTTCACACAGGGCCATGTAGATTTGGAGTTTTTTTTTCTCACTAAATAATAAAAACCATCATTTAAAACTGCATTTTGTGTTCAATTAGGTTATCTTTGACTAATAGTTAACGCTTTTTGATGAGCAGAAACATTTAAGTGTGACAAACATGCAAAAGAATAAGAAATCAGAAAGGGGGCAAATAGTTTTTCACACCACTGTATATCATCCAGGTATACTAACACGAATTTGCCCAACACCTCTCTGAATACCTCATTAATTAGTTCTTGGAAGACGGCCGGGGCGTTACACAGCCCGAAGGGCATCACCAAATACTCGTAGTGCCCGTCGGGCGTGTTAAAGGCCGTCTTCCATTCATCGCCCTTTCTGATCCGCACCAGGTTGTATGCACCCCGTAAATCTAATTTTGAAAAGACTTTAGCGTTGGTAACTTGTCTAAACAGGTCATCTATCAGGGGCAAGGGATAGCGATTCTTTACAGTGATTTTATTCAGACCCCGGTAATCTATGCATTGCCGCAGACCTCTGTCTTTCTTTTTAACAAAAAAGTACCCTGCGCCAGCGGGTGACCGAGAAGGTCGAATGAACCCCTTGGCTAAATTCTAACGAATGTACTCTTGCATGGCCACTTTCTCTGGCCCGGACAAATTGTAAAGATGACCCCTTGGGGGCATACAACCAGATTGAAGATCAATGGGGCAATCAAACGGGCGATGTGGCGGTAACTTGTCAGCAGCCTTGGGACAGAACACATCAGTATACTCGGAATATTGTACTGGAACCCCCTCCAACTGAATCCTGGTCTGGCCTAATGTCACCCTCCCTAAACACTGCTGGAAACAATGAGGTGACCAGCTGGTTAACTGCCCAGTGGTCTAATCGATCTGTGGAGAGTGACGGTGCAACCATGGCATGCCAAGGATGACTGTGGAGGTGGTCATGTGTAACACAAAAAACTGCAGTTTTTCCTTATGTAGCACCCCTATAGTGACTTCCACCTCTGGTGTCTGAGACAGCGGATGATTACTTTGCAGGGGGGAATCATCTTCTGCCGTAACCTGAATGGGTGGTTTTACCGGGGTGAGCGGAATACCTAAATTCTTTGCAAATTCAAAATCCATAAAATTTGCTGCCGAGCCTGAATCAACAAAGGCCTCGGAAACCTCGGTTTTATCTTCCCATGTAACAGTACAAGGAAGAAGTAACCATTTATCTTCTAGGGGTAAGAGACGTGCACCTAGGTGTTACCCCCTACAACTCCTAGGCGGTAGCGTTTCCCGACTTATTGGGACAATTACGTACTCTATGACCCCCTTCTGCGCAGTAAAGGCACAGCTGCTCAGACATCCTACGTCTTCGCTCCACTTGAGATAGTTTTGACCGACCAATTTGCATAGGTTCGGGTGGAGGCGAGACAGGAGGAGGTGGAGTTACTGGAGGCGCAGCATAGGACACCATCTTTACCTGACTACTACCCCGGGTCTGTTTCTGATAGTGCAGCCTACGGTCGACTCGAATGGCCGATGAAATGGCCTCATCGACTGTCTTAGGTTCAGGCAGACTTAGCATGAGATTGGAGACCTCATCTGACAGTCCCGATAAAAAGCAATCTAAGAGGGCATAAGTGCCCCACCTGGCTGAAACTGCCCACCTCCTAAATTCCGCTGCGTAATCCTCGACCGGACCCTTGCCTTGACGCAAAAGCTTGAGCTTCCGCTCAGAAGTCGCAGCAAGGTCTGGGTCGTCGTAAATTACTGCCATAGCTTTAAAAAATTTGTCCACTGACGTGAGGGCTAAGTTTCCGGTGGGCAAACTGTACGCCCACGTCTGAGAATCGCCAGATAACAACGTCTTAATAAATGTGACCCTTTGGGCCATTGTTCCAGAAGTGCGGGGTCTCAACTCAAAATAAGATAACACTCTACTTCTGAAATTTCGGAAGTCAGATCTGTGACCAGAAAATTTCTCAGGTACGGGTAAACGTATATCAGAACTGGGAGGGGATCGCACCTCATCTACTGCTGTCTGGAGGGTTTGTAAAGAGCCAGACAAAGCTTCAATCATAGTCTTGTGACTACCCAGCACTTTATTGATGGTGTCCACCGAAGTGGCAAGTGCGCCCAGATGGTCAGAGTGTGCGTCCATTTGTATTTCGGTCTGTCGTTCTGTAACGATCGGTGTAACACAGAGAGGGTCTGATTACCGGTGAACTGCAGTATCACCGAGAATACAGAATATACCCGATTATTGATGATCTGCAGTATCACCGATAATCAGATTTATATTCTAACGTCTGGATACCTGAAGGATAAGAGTGTTTTGGTGTAACAGTAATACTTTGAGTATTGCACCTTAGGAGAAGGTACAGAAGCAGTAAGGAGTACTGCACAGAAGTAAGTTCCTTCCGAATGCCTAGACTCTCCCGGGGGAGGAGCTAGGCTGAGGGTAGGAAGGACAGAACGTGAGTGACACCAAAGAGAGGGTGTCACTAACAGGTCTGGGAACTGCCTCTAACAGTAAGGCCAGTTCTCGAGGTCGGGCAATCCAGGTCGTTAACACACTGACAGATACGGTACAGATTCAGGAGACAGATACGGAATCCAATAAACAGGCAGGGTTTGGTAACGGAGTATCAGAATAGCGGGGTACAGAATCAGGAGGCAAATACAGAGTCCAGGAACGAGCAGAGTTTGGCAACAGGATATTAGAGATAGCAAGGTACAGAATCAGAGTTCAGCAGGATAGTCAGGCAGGCAGAAGGTCATAACAAATAATACAGTTCAATATTCCTAACGCTAAGGTGTGAGGTCCGTGGTCGTCAACACCTTTGGAAACTATGCTAGAACACAGATACAGACAAGGCCTGAGTGCTACCACGTAGTGATCGCAACGACAGACAACCAGAGAATGACCAGCACCCAGTATATATACACCAGTGCTCTCCAGCACCTCCCTTAAGTGCTGGACCAATGAAAGTTGCTGCAATTGTCAGCTGACCGGCCTGGTCAGCTGACCCTCCTCTGACTGCCATAAAGGCCCTGCCTCTTTGCGCGCACACGCGTCCTCCTAAACCAGTGTGGACTATCAGTCCCAGCCACACCAGTCATGTGTTGTAATGTTGTTGCTATATGGGATGCGGAATCCGCCGTCACGCTGTCTGAGCGTGCAGCGTTTTCTCCGCATCCCGCCCCACTGAGAGAAGCATGCCTATACGTACAAACCGACGCGTCCAACGCGGCGGTTTCTCCGCGTTCTGCTATTCCAGCCGCGGAAACAGCCGCCTCATCCTGCATCCATGCGGTGGCTTTTCTGCGTTTCTTCATAGGCTTTTTCAGATTCAGTAATTAGTAGGATGAAGTATTCACACAACAAACGTTATATTTCTGCAAATGCCAAACTGAACAGGTGGGTTTTCAGTCTGGATTTAAACACGTCCAGGGATGGAGCTGTCCTGATCTGTTGAGGTAAGGAGTTCCAAAATGTAGGGGCAGCATGACAGAAGGCTTTGGGACCAAAAGTTTCCAAGTGGACTCTGGGTATGACTAGATTATTAGAACCTGTTGATCTGAGAATGAGGGGATTGCTACGCTGCTGCAACATATCTTTCATGTATCCAGGGCCTAGATTATTCAGGGATTTAAATGTCAGTAGGCCGATCTTTAATAGGACCGTCCATTCTATAGGTAGCCAGTGAAGGGAGTGCAGCACTGGCGTTATGTGGCAGTGACAGGGTTGGTTGGTTAGCAGTCTGGCAGCAGTATTCTGTATCAGCTGTAGGCGGTACAAGTCCTTTTTTGGAAGGCCAGTGTAGAGAGCATTGCAGTAGTCCAGTCGGGATGTGATGAAGGCGTGGACTAAGGTTGGCAGATCTTCTGGGGGTATGAGGTGCTTGATTTTAGCAATGTTCTTCAGGTGAAAATAGGATGATTTCACCACAGCAGAGATTTGAGTTCTGAAGTTTAAATCCCCATCAATTAGAACTCCCAGGCTACGCACATGATCAGAGCTGCGTAGATCCATGCCTCCTATTCCCAGTGGTGAAGACTGCAAGTTAAGTTGTTTTGTTATCATGCTCTGCCCTCCAATCAGAAGGACTTCAGTTTTGTCTGCATTTAGTTTCAGCCAGTTGTCATTCATCCATTTCTGTAGTTCACGTAAGCAGGCGTTTATAGTTAGAGTTGGGTCTGTCACACCAGGCTTGAAGGAAAGATATAGTTGGGTGTCGTCTGCATAGCAGTGGTATGTCAGGACATGTTTTTGGATTAGTTTTCCCAGCGGTAACATGTAAATCGTGAAAAGCAGGGGAGAGAGGATTGAGCCCTGGGGCACCCCATACTTAAGTGATACAGGGGTGGACAGAAAGGGCCCCATAGACACTTTGTGCAGTGCTGGGCCGAAATTACGCATGAGCGTAAATACGCATCGTAATTCAATATAAATTTACGCGTAAGCGCTATGCGTAAATTACGGTCTTACGCGTAATTATTTACGCGTAAGCAGTAAAGTGGTATCGTAATTACACTGTCTACCGTAATTGCTAGGTATGCGTAATTTTACGAACACGTACGCGTAATTTTACGCGTAATTACTAACGTATTAACATCCTAAGCAACCAATAGTATCTTCTCCCGCCCTTCAGTATAAGCGTACGTTTTGACGCATACGAATGATATGTACGCAATAACTGTCACATTGACTGCTATTGCGTACATATCGTCCGTATGCGTAAAAAAATACGCATTAATGGGTATTACGGCACTACACGTAACATCATAGTGTAATCGCCTACATTACGGTATCCTTACGCGTAATTGCGTAAGTTTACGCGTAATTACAGTGATGTACCGTAGATAATTTCCTACACCGTAACCGTAATTGCGTAATAGCGTAAAATTACGCGTAATGATCCATAAGCGTAGATTTTTCCATTACGACCAGCACTGACTTTGTGGGTTCTGCCACTCAAGAAGGATTGGAACCACTGAAGAACTATGCCATCAATGCCGCAGTATTCCTGTAGCCTGTTTATCAAGATGTCATGGTCAACTGTATCAAAGGCTGCAGAAAGGTCTAGCAGTATGAGGATCGAGCACTCTCCTCTGTCTCTTGCCATGAGCAGGTGGTTGCATATTTGGATGAGGGCAGTTTCAGTGCTGTGGTTTTCCTGAAGCCAGACTGGAATGGGTCATAACTGTTGTTTTGTAGGATTTTGGCTTCTAGCTGGAGGTAAACAGCTTTTTCAATTAGCTTGCCCAGAAAGGAGAGGTTAGAGACAGGTCTGTAGCTGGTCATTGCATCTGGGTCCAGGGAGGGTTTTTTGAGGAGAGGCCTGATGATTGCTTTCTTCAGTAAAGCAGGAAATATCCCTGATTGTAAGGAACAGTTAACAATTTTGAGGAATACCGGTACGAACAGGCCGGGGCAGTTCAACATGAACTGTGTTGGGCCAGGATCCAGGTCACAGGTAGTTAGGCGGACGTGAAGGAGGATGCTTGATGTGACTTCTTCATCAATTTCTTTGAAGTTTGACCAATGTGTTACATTGTCTCTGCTAATGGTCTTCGGCGCTATATTAGGCTCAGATGCTATAAGTTGGATGGCGGACCTTATATCGGAGACTTTGTCTGTGAAGAAATTGGCAAATTGGTCACAGAGGCCCTTTGAAGACTCGATATTAAGTTTTTGACATGCCGGGTTGCAGAGTTTTTCCACTGTGCGGAACAGTTGGGCTGGTTTGTTAACTGCATTTGCAATTTCTTGTGATAGAAAGGATGATTTTTTTCCTGTGATTACCTTTTGGTAGCTCTTCAAGTGGAGGATTAAGGCATGTTTGTCTTCTGGGGACTGAGATTTGCGCCACAGTCTTTCAAGTTTTCGGCCTTGTCTTTTCAGCTCTTTTATAGCGTTATCAAACCACTGTGCATGATGGTGTGGAGTAAGATATTTGGTGCGCAGAGGAGCAATGGTCTCAAAGGTGGAGGACACACATTTGTTGTATTTAAACACCAGAGTATCAGGGTCCAAGCTGGAGTCAGTCAATTCATCAAAGCTAAGGTTATCTCGGATATGTTGAGGTGTTGGCCCTTTTAAGCGGCGATATTTTATTTGATTCTTGACCTGGTGTTTGACAGCTGGTATTAAGAGGGAGAAGTGGATAGTGTGATGGTCTGACCAGGCAACAGGATTAATTTCCACATTGCATATTGACAGCCCAGTATGGAATATAAGGCCCAGAGTGTGACCTTTCCTGTGAGTAGCAGAGCTGATTGATTGGAGGAAGCCCAGTTCATGTAAGGCACGAGGTAGCTCTATTCCAAATTTTGAAGAGGAGTCATCCATGTCAACAGAGGTGCTCTGCTTGCTATAACTGAATTGCTGTTGTTTATCCCCTGCTTATTGCCTGAAGAAGTGGGCTGTGCCCGCGAAACGCGTTGCATCTTTGGGGTATTTTCAATAAATGTGTATATCTATATATTTACAGACCTTGGTGTCTGCTTTAACGGAGGCGAGTCCACCACTTCCTCCCAGCAATTTTTTAAAAATGTTATGTACTTTTATCCTTCTGGCGCCTCTGTTCACCTACCAATATATTTGAGTCCACCCCAGGTGGAGGGGTGATCTACCCCCTTTCTTCCTATCTACAGAGAGCGACTTCTTAATCCTGAGTGAGGACAGGTCTAATCTCCTCACCTGCCTAATGAGTGGTTACCTAGGTGGTAACCCGTGTTTGTGAGTATTACCATCTCACTGTTTCATTTATCCAATCAATTTTGACATACTACACCATATTGGGCTCTCGATTTCTCTTCAACTTTTGTGTTTACAAATCTATACCTTTGAGGAATTCTAGAAATTATGTGTTTTTTTACAAACCTTATCAGTGTCAGAGACAAGGTGATGGTTTCATACTTTATCAATAAAATGCCCTTAAGCCATCGGCAGCAATCAAAAAAGTACTCAAAATAAGCTTTACAATATTTTTTCACCTGATTTATGGTATGTTTTTATTTGCAAAATGCTGAAAATTTAGAAGATATATACAGTATATATATATACAGTGGCGTAGCTAAGGAGCTGTGGGCCCCGATGCAAGTTTTACAATGGGGCCCCCCAAGCACTCTATACATAACAATTGATACGGCGCACCAAAACCTGCCAATGGCAACTACATAGTTATTTTGGTTGAAAAAAGACATACGTCCATCGAGTTCAACCAGTATAAAGTATGGAAACAAAAATATATGTATCCGCAACACTAGCAATGTAAATAAATCACCAAGTGTGCTAGGGCTCAGACATATATAATGTAAAAAAGGGGAAAGAAAGCCCACATATATAGTACCACTAGGAAAATGCAAAAAGTTTATTTCATAATACTAACATCCAATAATTATTGACACAATGAAAATCAACATGATGATAAAATCAATTAAAACTACGGCAAAATCAGTTCCCTGCTGAGAAATTCAATCATATAAACACAATAGTATACATTGTGGCATCATAATACATGAGCAAAGTTAGTGAACAGGCTGCTACACTCACGTATATGACACATATGGGAGCAGGGAAATTCAAGCCAATATGTCCAGTGAATCCAAAAAAATCCCGCTGCACCAGATGGAGGGATATAATCAAAAAAGACCTTTATTGGTAATCCAACATCAGAGTTGCAAGGAAAAGCTCACGCGTATCGGAGCAACGGCTCCTTAATCATAGCTTGAAGCTATGATTAAGGAGCCGTTGCTCCGATACGCGTGAGCTTTTCCTTGAAACTCTGATGTTGGATTACCAATAAAGGTCTTTTTTGATTATATTCCTTCATCTGGTGCAGCGGGATTTTTTTGGATTCACCACTCATAATACATGAGAATATATACTGAAAAAAGTATTCAATAATATCAGCAAGGTGGGCGTCTGATAAGAGCCCAACAATGCTTGAACCCGGGTTCAGTAAAAATAGTGCAAAAAAAAACCTGTGCAAATAGCAAAAATTTAATACATATGCATGTATATACAAAAAAACTGTGCAATGGCTGCAAACACACAAATATATGGGAGCAGCCTATAAGGTAAAGTGCATGAGAGGAAAATCAGAGTGCAACAAAGAAGATACTTATCCCCAGGTAGAGCTGGTATAATGCAGTCAGCAGGAAGATAGATCAGTACCCCTCAGGACAGTCCCGCTAGCTCCGCGGGCGTCACCCCACTTTGAAGGAGAGAGGACACCGCAATTGATGCACGCCAAGACGGCGTTTAAATGAAGGAGGAAAGGAGGGCGTGCGCATCAAAGCCAGTAACATGTCACCCGGATGTGATGTCATCACTAGCAAAGAGTGAAGGAGACCGGAAGGAGGAAGTACCACAGTGGAGCGCAGCGGCAAAACCAGGAAGCCGCCGGGTGAACAGCTCACAGACTATAGGAATAGAAGGAACATCTAAAGACAGCCCAATCAAAGCCCAGCACAAAGAGCCAGAATGAGAGAGCTGGCAGAGAGCCCAAGCGACCCGTCATAGTGACAGCATGAAGTGGTATATAGATATAACATGAACATACATTAAAAAATGCACATCTATACCTACACCATTGTACATAATAACATATTGCTGTATACAAAATATATCATTCAATACATAATGCACCAAGAGCAACGAGTTCTTAAAGGGACAGTGCCACTTATATGAAGTACCTAAAATGCGCCCAGCAAGGAGCAGCATATATGTCAAAGACACACAACGGCCGCAATGTAGAGTGTGTAGGTCAAACACAAATACAGATCCAGGAATGAGGAATAAGTTATTGGAGGCACAGATCCAGCAAGGGAGCCGCATACATCTCAAAGTCCCAAAACGTACGGAAAACCGACGCACAACGGCCGCAATGTAGAGTGTGTAGATCAGACCCCGATCCAGGAATGAGGAACAAGTTATTGGAGGCACAGATCCGGAAATTGGAGTCCAAAAAAGGTCCACAACATAGAGTCCATATTATAGAAGTCCACATCTAGTTGCCAGAGATCATAAATGCATATAACACACAGTCTACATAAAAGACACAAAATAAGTGTTAATCATCAATAAGGACATCTATATAACAACAAGTGCCACAAAAAGGGGGGGAGGAGTCCACTGCAGTTTCTTGACCCCTACTGGGGTATTCAACCCAAATAACCAGTCCAATCAATCTCCTCATTAATGCCCAGAGGAGCCATGCTATTTAATTGATAAATCCATCTGGCTTCTCGTTTTAAGAGATTCTTAACTAAATCCCCACCTCTTTGGCCCAACTTAATCTGCTCAATACCAATGACACGCAGTCCCATTGGTGAACCCCCATGTACATACAGGAAATGTGAGGCTACTGATGTCAAAACTTGGCCATTTGCTGCATCACGTGCTGCTAGCCTGATCTTAGATAGATGTTGTTGTATCCTAGTCTTAAGCATATTTTTTGTTTGGCCCACATAAATCTTATTGCAGGGACACAGTAATGCATACACCACTCCTTTACTCTTGCAATTAATGTAGCCCTGCAACCTATATTGTTTAATTCTTCCCATGTCAGAAATAGACTGTTGTGGCCTCATATGCTGACATATATTGCACTCCCCACATGGGTAACTACCTCTTAAAGGGCCTCTACATCTCTTCTTTCTTTCAATGAAATAGCTGGAACAGAGTTTGTCCTTAAGACTTGGGCATCTCTTGGCTGTTATTGAAGCCTGGGGTGTAATGAACTTAGCAATTGTAGAATCTGAAAGTAGAACTGGCCAAGACTTATTAAGAATGCGATACAAGTCTCTCCATTGGTTGTTGTAAGTGGTACTAAGTCTTACCAATTGGCTAGATGGTCTAGATGTCTGATGTAGAAGACTTGATCTTTCAGTGGACCTGGCCCTCTGATAGGCACCTGATATCACTTTTTTGGGGTAACCCCTGTCCTTAAACCGCTCAGTTAAACCACGTGCCTGTGTAGAAAAATCATCCTGATTAGAACAAATACGACGTATGCGAAGGAACTGTCCCACCGGTATATTATTGCGTAAGGGTTTAGTATGTGCACTATGATAGTGCAATAAAGAGTTTACCGAAGTTGGCTTGCGGAAAAGGTCCGTGTTCAAATGACTAGCCGCATCAATCTTAATTTTGATGTCCAAAAAATCAATATCTGTGGAGGAGATATGGCCAGTTAAATGAATATTCATTTCATTATTATTGAGTACATTAAAGCGGAATATAACCCTGCATTTCAACTTTGCTCTAAAATATTATTTACAGCATATTATATGCAAAAAGCATTTTTTTTTACTAGACCAGCATTGGAAGGGTTAAACACAGACGTTTCAAGTTCCGTGGAGAGATATGCAGAAGTTCAGATTGTTACATTCTATGTATCTATTGATAAACAGTTACACACTCTTTGGCAGTTCTCCAAGCTCCTTCTCAGTCAGAGAGATGAGTCATTCAACACTTAGAAACATTTCTGTAAACAAAATGTATCTCTTTTCAGCTTCGGATGCGTCTGCAGAAATCTTAAGGAACTTTAAAGCCCTGTGTAACCCTTCCAATGCTGGTTTATTAAAAAAAAAATGCTGGTTGCATATAATATACTGTAAATAATGTTTTAGAGCAAAGTTGAAATGCAGGGTTATATTCCGCTTTAAGGAATTCATTATACTCTTCCTTGGAGCCCCCCCATAACATAAATATATCATCAATAAAGCGATGCCAGCCTAAGATTAATGGTTGAAACCTATCCATAGTTGGGCCAAACACCAGTTCACGCTCCCAAAAGCCCAAAAAAAGATTGGCAAAAGACAGGGTGCATTTTGCGCCCATCGCCACTACGCAGACCTGTTTGTAGAAGCAGCCATTAAACAAGAAGTAATTGTGACCCAAGGCAAAGTCAGCTAAGCACAAAAGCAGTTCTTTAAGCTCACTTTGTTGATTCCCCTCCATACTCAAAAAGTAGGCCATAGATTTTAATGCCCACATGTGTGAAATGTTTGTGTACAAAGACTCTATGTCAAAGGACACTAACAGGGTGCCTGGCATGATTGTCAGGCCCTCAAGTGTTTTTAGAAGGTCAGAGCTATCCCGCAAATATAAGTCTAAGCTGATTACATGTTTTTGCAAAAAGAAATCAATACATTCACAAATGGGGGCAGTAAGTCCCCCAATCCCTGCTACAATGGGTCTGCCTGGTGGACATGTAGAATTTTTATGGACCTTTGGCAATAAATAAAAAGTAGGTATTACTGGGTGCTTGACCATAAGGAAATCCAAATACTTCTTGGAAATAGTACCTGTATTGTAGGCTCGTGTCAATATATCATCCAGTAACACTTTATAATAATCTGTTGGGTTTCCAGGTAGAAGCACATAATTGTTGGTATTTTTCAATAACTTGTATGCTTCCTGTAAGTACATCTCCTTCGGCCATAAAACAACATTGCCACCCTTGTCCGCCTCCTTAATCAAAAAAGAGTCATTGTTAGATAAGTATTTAATGGCTTGTTGTTCCTCTTTACTCAAATTTTGACCCTGATGGCGAATGATGGGCAATCGTTCCACTTCCTTACAAACCGATTCAAAGAAAAACTTTATCTGAGGGCATGAGCCAAAGGGAATGATTTGTTTAGATCTAGGTCTGAATGCATTTAATCAATCACTCACCAATTCCTCTCGCTGATTCTCTTGCAATAATGTCATTAAATCCTCAAAGACATGCCTTTCCGAAGATTCCATATGCGGCGGGGCTTCTATGCCACCCTCAAAGTATTTCTTAAAGGGGGTCTTCCGCGAATGATGAAAAAAATAAAAAGTGGTTTATGCATAAACTATTAAATATCCTTCTAAAATAGTGCAAAAAGTTTTTCAAAAAAATGGATGCTTTCCTCAATACAACATGTAATATAAACAGTGACGAATGACGGATTGGGAGGCTAATCCATTTGATAGGGGTGGGTTTTTTTTACTTGCATTTCACAAACAGAAGTCCTGCCTACGTAGTTTTCAGTTGTGTAATCCATTTCAGGCCCTTGATAGAAGCACTGTTGTCCAACCTTTTCTTAACCAGCTTAAGTTAGATATGGATAATTTTGAAAAATTTATTATTGATGGTAAAAAGAAAAAAATGACCAGGGACCGCCAGGATTATGACAATGGAGCAGCCTATAGGTGGAGGCATAGGGGAAATGGGAGAAAGCGCAGGAGACGCCCCAAGCCCAATAAACCCAATGGGCCCAATAGTGGGAGAGCCCCTCGACCTATTAATTATGAGCAGAATCCTAGAGCAACACAAGCCAATGATACTATCTCTACAAATGATTTTTTATCAGACAGTGATGTGGATGCAGAAGGCGAACAAGGAGGGGCGGTAGGAGACACAAGAATAAGACACCTCAGGGATCCACAAACTCCACGAGTCAAGAGAATGAGGGAGCAGCAACACATGGACTAAAAGTAATTAACCTTACCAACCACCAGTTGTCCAGGGCTGAGCAGGAAGTGTTAGCAAGGGGTCTTACGTTTTCACCTATGAAGGGTCTGGACAAATTTGAACTCCTCAAAGATGTTTATCTCTTTTGCAGAAAATTGACATTTAAGAAATACTTTGAAGGTGGCATAGAAGCCCCGCCGCATATGGAATCTTCAGACAGGCATGTCTTTGAGGATTTAACCACTTGACGACCAGGGGATTTATGGCTGATCTGTGCTGCGTGGGTTCTCCAGCCCGCAGCACAGATCAGGATTATGCCAGGGCGATCAGACTTACCCCCTTTTTTCCCCACTAGGGGGATGTCCTGCTGGGGGGGTCTGATCGCTGTCGGCTTGCTGTGCTTTGTGGGGGGGCTCTTTAAAGCCCCCCTCCGCAGCGTTCTCTGCGCTCCGTCCCTCTCCCTCCCTCTCTCTCCCTGTGAGCTGCG
Organism: Hyperolius riggenbachi; assembly: GCF_040937935.1. Classification (NCBI taxonomy): domain Eukaryota; kingdom Metazoa; phylum Chordata; class Amphibia; order Anura; family Hyperoliidae; genus Hyperolius; species Hyperolius riggenbachi. Next base: position 187,056,219 of record NC_090651.1, on the reverse strand, counting down.
CAGGACGGATATCCGTCCTGCGCATTAAAGGATAGGCTTCAGCCTATCATAAGCCGGCGATCCCCGGCCAATCAGAGGCCGGGGATCGCCGATCTGCCTTACGGCGCTGCTACGCAGCAGCGCTGTATGATGTAAACAGTTTACATTTTGCCGGCGAGCCGCGATCGGCGGCTCTCCGTCTGTTCACGGAGACACCCTCTGTGAACGGACATGGAAAGGTTTCCATGGAAACCCGCAGACAACCAGTTTACGCCAATCGGCGTTAGCTGGTTGTCAAGAGGTTAATGACATTACTGCAAGAGAATCAGCGAAAGGAATTGGTGAGTGATTGATTAAATGCATTCAGACCTAGATCTAAACAAATCATTCCCTTTGGCTCATGCCCTCAGATAAAGTTTTTCTTTGAATCAGTTTGTAAGGAAGTGGAACGATTGCCCATCATTCGCCATCAGGGTCAAAATTTGAGTAAAGAGGGACAATAAGACATTAAAGACTTATCTAACAATGACTCTTTTTTGATTAAGGAGGCTGACAAGGGTGGCAATGTTGTTTTATGGCCGAAGGAGATGTACTTACAGGAAGCATACAAGTTATTGAAAAATACTTTTTGAGTATGGAGGGGAATCAACAAAGTGAGCTTAAAGAACTGCTTTTGTGCTTAGCTGACTTTGCCTTGGGTCACAATTACTTCTTGTTTAATGGCTGCTTCTACAAACAGGTCTGCGTAGTGGCGATGGGCGCAAAATGCGCCCCGTCTATTGCCAACCTTTTTTGGGGCTTTTGAGAGCGTGAACTGGTGTTTGGCCCAACTATGGATAGGTTTCAACCATTAATCTTAGGCTGGCATCGCTTTATTGATGATATATTTATGTTATGGGGGGGCTCCAAGGAAGAGTATAATGAATTCCTTAAAGCGGAATATAACCCTGCATTTCAACTTTGCTCTAAAACATTATTTACAGTATATTATATGCAACCATTAATCTTAGGCTGGCATCGCTTTATTGATGATATATTTATGTTATGGGGGGGCTCCAAGGAAGAGTATAATGAATTCCTTAATGTACTCAATAATAATGAAATGAATATTCATTTAACTGGCCATATCTCCTCCACAGATATTGATTTTTTGGACATCAAAATTAAGATTGATGCGGATGGTCATTTGAACACGGACCTTTTCTGCAAGACAACTTCGGTAAACTCTTTATTGCACTATCATAGTGCACATACTAAACCCTTACGCAATAATATACCGGTGGGACAGTTCCTTCGCATACGTCGTATTTGTTCTAATCAGGATGATTTTTCTACACAGGCACGTGGTCTAACTGAGCGGTTTAAGGACAGGGGTTACCCCAAAAAAGTGATATCAGGTGCCTATCAGAGGGCCAGGTCCACTGAAAGATCAAGTCTTCTACATCAGACATCTAGACCATCTAGCCAATTGGTAAGACTTAGTACCACTTACAACAACCAATGGAGAGACTTGTATCGCATTCTTAATAAGTCTTGGCCAGTTCTACTTTCAGATTCTACAATTGCTAAGTTCATTTCACCCCAGGCTTCAATAACAGCCAAGAGATGCCCAAGTCTTAAGGACAAACTCTGTTCCAGCTATTTCATTGAAAGAAAGAAGAGATGTAGAGGCCCTTTAAGAGGTAGTTACCCATGTGGGGAGTGCAATATATGTCAGCATATGAGGCCACAACAGTCTATTTCTGACATGGGAAGAATTAAACAATATAGGTTGCAGGGCTACATTAATTGCAAGAGTAAAGGAGTGGTGTATGCATTACTGTGTCCCTGCAATAAGATTTATGTGGGCCAAACAAAAAATATGCTTAAGACTAGGATACAACAACATCTATCTAAGATCAGGCTAGCAGCACGTGATGCAGCAAATGGCCAAGTTTTGACATCAGTAGCCTCACATTTCCTGTATGTACATGGGGGTTCACCAATGGGACTGCGTGTCATTGGTATTGAGCAGATTAAGTTGGGCCAAAGAGGTGGGGATTTAGTTAAGAATCTCTTAAAACGAGAAGCCAGATGGATTTATCAATTAAATAGCATGGCTCCTCTGGGCATTAATGAGGAGATTGATTGGACTGGTTATTTGGGTTGAATACCCCAGTAGGGGTCAAGAAACTGCAGTGGACTCTTTCCCCCCTTTTTGTGGCACTTATTGTTATATAGATGTCCTTATTGATGATTAACACTTATTTTGTGTCTTTTATGCAGACTGTGTGTTATATGCATTTATGATCTCTGGCAACTAGATGTGGACTTCTATAATATGGACTCTATGTTGTGGACCTTTTTTGGATTCCAATATTCTGGATCTGTGCCTCCAATAACTTGTTCCTCATTCCTGGATCGGGGTCTGATCTACACACTCTACATTGCGGCCGTCGTGCGTCGGTTTGCATACGTTTTGGGACTTTGACATGTATGCTGCTCCCTTGCTGGATCTGTGCCTCCAATAACTTATTCCTCATTCCTGGATCTGTATTTGTGTTTGACCTACACACTCTACATTGTCACTATCACTGTCTCTACACTGTCCTTTTGCGTACGGTTTGGGACTTTGACATATATGCTGCTCCTTGCTGGGCGCATTTTAGGTACTTCATATAAGTGGCACTGTCCCTTTAAGAACTCGTTGCTCTTGGTGCATTATGTATTGAATGATATATTTTGTATACAGCAATATGTTATTATGTACAATGGTGTAGGTATAGATGTGCATTTTTTAATGTATGTTCATGTTATATCTATATACCACTTCATGCTGTCACTATGACGGGTTGCTTGGGCTCCCTGCCAGCTCTCTCATTCTGGCTCTTTGTGCTGGGCTTTGATTGGGCTGTCTTTAGATGTTCCTTCTATTCCTATAGTCTGTGGGCTGTTCACCCGGCGGCTTCCTGGTTTTGCCGCTGCGCTCCACTGTGATACTTCTTCCTTCCGGTCTCCTTCACTCTTTGCTAGTGATGATGTCACATCCAGGTGATGCGTCACTGGCTTTGATGCGCACACCCTCCTTTCATCCTTCATTTAAACGCAGTCTTGGCGTGCATCAATTGCGGTGTCCTTTCTCCTTCAAAGCGGGGTGACGCCCGCAGAGCTAGCGGGACTGTCCTGAGGGGTACCGATCTATCTTCCTGCTGACTGCATCATACCAGCTCTACCTGGGGATAAGTATCTTCTTTGTTGCACTCTGATTTTCCTCTCATGCACTTTACCTTATAGGCTGCTCCTATATATTTGTGTGTTTGCAGCCATTGCACAGTTTTTTTGTATATACATGCATATTTATTTAATTTTTGCTCTTTGCACAGGGTTTTTTTTTTTTTTGCACTATTTTTTACTGAACCCGGGTTCAAGCATTGTTGGGCTCTTATCAGACGCCCACCTTGCTGGTATTATTGAATACTTTTTTCAGTATATATTCTCATGTATTATGATGCCACAGTGTATACTATTGTGTTTATATGATTGAATTTTTCAGCAGGGAACTGATTTTGCCGTAGTTTTAATTGATTTTATCATCATGTTGATGTTCATTGTGTCAATAATTATTGGATGTTAGTATTATGAAATAAACTTTTTGCATTTTCCTAGTGGTGCTATATATGTGGGCTTTCTTTCCCCTTTTTTACAATGGCAACTACAGTGTCAGAGATGCAAGAAGGAGATGGGGAACATGATTACCACTATTCAAAATATATATAGAAGTGATTATTATGAGCACAGGACCAATAGAGAGCTAATACTGTAGTTAAGGGAGGGCCCTTCGGGGCCCCGATGCGGTCGCAACCTCTGCAACCCCTATTGCTACGCCCCTGTATATATACAGTGGTGTGAAAAACTATTTGCCCCCTTCCTGATTTCTTATTCTTTTGCATGTTTGTCACACTTAAATGTTTCTGCTCATCAAAAACCGTTAACCATTAGTTAAAGATAACATAATTGAACACAAAATGCAGTTTTAAATGATGGTTTTTATTATTTAGTGAGAAAAAAACTCAAAACCTACATGGCCCTGTGTGAAAAAGAAATTGCCCCCTGAACCTAATAACTGGTTGGGCCACCCTTAGCAGCAATAACTGCAATCAAGCGTTTGCGATAACTTGCAACAAGTCTTTTACAGCGCTCCGGAGGAATTTTGGCCCACTCATCTTTGCAGAATTGTTGTAATTCAGTTTTATTTGAGGGTTTTCTAGCATGAACTGCCTTTTTAAGGTCATGCCACAACATCTCAATAGGATTCAGGTGAGGGCTTTGACTAGGCCACTCCAAAGTCTTCATTTTGTTTTTCTTCAGCCATTCAGAGGTGAATTTGCTGGTGTCTTTTGGGTCATTGTCCTGCTGCAGCACCCAAGATCGCTTCAGCTTGAGTTGACGAACAGATGGCCGGACATTCTCCTTCAGGATTTTTTGGTAGACAGTAGAATTCATGGTTCCATCTATCACAGCAAGCCTTCCAGGTCCTGAAGCAGCAAAACAACCCCAGACAATCACACTACCACCACCATATTTTACTGTTGGTATGATGTTCTTTTGCTGAAATGCTGTGTTACTTCTACAACAGATTTAACAGGACACGCACCTTCCAAAAAGTTCAACTTTTGTCTCGGCGGTCCACAAGGTATTCTCCCACAAGTCTTGGCAATCATTGAGATGTTTTTTTAGCAAAATTGAGACGAGCTTTAATGTTCTTTTTGCTTAACAGTGGTTTGCGCCTTGGATATCTGCCATGCAGGCCATTTTTGCCCAGTCTCTTTCTTATGGTGGAGTTGTGAACACTGACCTTAATTGAGGCAAGTGAGGCCTGCAGTTCTTTAGATGTTGTCCTGGGGTCTTTTGTGGCCTCTCGGTTGAGTTTTCTCTGCGCTCTTGGGGTAATTTTGGTCGGCCAGCCACTCCTGGGAAGGTTCATCACTGTTCCATGTTTTTGCCATTTGTGGATAATGGCTCTCACTGTGGTTCGCTGGAGTCCCAAAGCTTTAGAAATGGCTTTATAACCTTTACCAGACTGATAGATCTCAATTACAGTACTTTTGTTCTCATTTGTTCCTGAATTTCTTTGGATCTTGGATTGATGTCTAGCTTTTGAGGTGCTTTTGGTCTACTTCTCTGTGTCAGATAGCTCCTATTTAAGTGATTTCTTGATTGAAACAGGTGTGGCAGTAATCAGGCCTGGGGTTGACTACAGAAATTGAACTCAGGTGTGATAAACCACAGTTATGTTATTTTTTTAACAAGGGGGGCAATCACTTTTTCACACAGGGCCATGTAGGTTTTGAGTTTTTTTTCCTCACTAAATAATAAAAACCATCATTTAAAACTGCATTTTGTGTTCAATTATGTTATCTTTGACTAATAGTTAACATTTTTTGATGAGCAGAAAAATTTAAGTGTGACAAACATGCAAAAGAATAAGAAATCAGGAAGGGGGCAAATAGTTTTTCACACCACTGTATATATATATATATATATATATATATATATATATATCCTAGGAGAAAACATTTTCCATGTAATTTATATACACATATTTACTTTGCATTTGCAGATTGGCAGATGGTCAGCCCAGGGTTACAGTCCAATGATACTTGGTTAACTCAGGGTGACAGTTCAGCGAGACTTCTTGTATGCAGTGTGTATTATTGGGAATATCTTTTGCTTAAAAGTAGAATGTTTGGGTCTAAAAAGATTGGTCATTTTTGTCTTCAGTACTCCATGCCTGTAGGGAATGTGTATGTTTAGCAATGGTGTAATCAGATATCTACTATGGCAATCACTGCTTACTGACATACAGATGAAGTGACATATAAAACTGTCCTAGTAATTTGAATTGCATGAAAGGCATAGAAACAAGAAAGACAGAGCTGTCAACAGGTTACATGCATGAAGAGACAAAACAGTTATTAATTGGCCTCACGCTCCATTTCATCATGGTTCAAACAATGATTACTTTATTGCACAAACATGAATCAAATCACAACAGGGCTCCTTTAAGGAACCAATACACAGGTGTCAGTTAAAAATGTTTTTCTGCGCAGAAAGTTTCTACATTAAAACCACCAGAGCCTGCCCATATTACCCCTCAATAGATGCCGGGCTTGCGTGCATGGAGTCTGTCCTCAGACTATTATGCTCCATGCACTCAAGCCCAGGCCACCTAACTGTCATTCAACAGCACACCACCAAACACACAGCAGCTGCCTCCCCCTGTTGGGGATAAGTCCTTTCAAGATATAAAGCACAAAGCTGCAGCACAAATAGGTTAGCCGGCTTAAGCACAGAAAGGCAGGTTAGTAGACTTGGCAAGCCACATAGAGACAATGTTGCCCAGACATCTTTCCTCCAGCATTATTCATAGATTTTCATACTTGCGTTAGTCCACAGGGTATAGCTTCTCCCAGCTGGATGCCAGAGCGCTCTTTTCATCAGGTGATCTGTGGCTTATCGATCGTATTCCTTGTATGGGAGCTCGATCTCCTCCTGGCGCTTCCCAGTGTTTCAACCCAGTGCCACCTCATACATGCCCCCTGTTTATAGGTTGCTGCACTCGGCTGCCATCACCCTTGCATGTCCTTTAATCAGCGCTTACTGTTGCCGGCTGGCTGTGTCAGTGTATGGTGGCAGGGGACGCTAGTACAGCATGGTGCGGGATCAGGCTCCTCCCACTGACCAGTTTCGCATCACATGACGCTTCATCAGGGCGTGGCTTAAGGGCGCTCCGTCCACTTCTTTATAGGGAGGTGAAATTACTTCCTAGTGTGACTCACTCGCCTCTTGGTGACGTCACACTGTTATTCAGCCCATTACAGCTTTATTGTTCACATTGTCCCATAGTATTAGTCACATGTTTATTTGGATCTCTTTCCTTTCTTAGTGTCATTTTTCCCCGATAGTCTTCAGATACACTTCATTTCATCCACCATTTTTGGCATGTTATATTTTATTTAAGATGTTATATCCAACTAGAACGTGATATTTTATCATTGTTCAGTTCTTCAGTGCCATCTAGTGAATTTTATAAATATTGCAGATATGTTACTAGGAGGACTATCAGTCTCTTTTCCCTATTCATTCTGCCATCAGTCATGCATACCACTGGCTGTATTATTGCATATCTTTGACCCAGAATTAAGTCTTAGTTTTTATAGCTTTAGCAGATTTCTAAGGGGAGTTTTTATTTTTTGTTATTTGATATATCTTTTTATCCTCATCTCACCCTAGTTTACTACTTTTTTAGAAAAAGGTTATTGCTGTAAACTTCAATTCATTCCTTTTTCAAGTTTTCTCACCAATAATCTTTATTGTCTATATTTTTGGGGGCTTAGTGTCACTTATGAGCCATCTGACGTAAAAAAGGGGTTAGATTTACCTCAGAGTTTAATCCATGCGGTTCCACAGTGTTTAGCCTGTAGATCCACATTGACTCCTTGCCCAGGAGCACATCATCGAAGTCTCCCCTCCTTTCTGAGAGGTTCAGTCTGTATATGGCTTTTACTGTTGTGCCCCTCAGGGAAGCTCCATGTTGCTCCCTGTAGTGTTTATATAATGGCATCTCAACCTCCCCCTCCTCGATCTCCCTGAAATGTTCCAGGATTCTAGTTTTGAGGTCTCTCTTTGTCTTGCCCACATACATTAACTTACATGGGCACTCAATTACATATATCACCCTTTCAGTGTCACAGTTCATAAATCCATTGATTTTGTAGGTACAATTCCCATTTGCGTCTGAGAACGTTTTTGTTTTATCCACATATGGGCAGATTTTGCACTTTCCACACCTGAACATGCCTCTACAGCACCACGCTGTACTAGCGTCCCCTGCCACCATACACTGACACAGCCAGCCGGCAACAGTAAGCGCTGATTAAAGGACATGCAAGGGTGATGGCAGCCGAGTGCAGCAACCTATAAACAGGGGGCATGTATGAGGTGGCACTAAGGTGAAACACTGGGAAGCGCCAGGAGGAGATCGAGCTCCCATACAAGGAATACGATCGATAAGCCACAGATCACCTGATGAAAAGAGCGCTCTGGCATCCAGCTGGGAGAAGCTATACCCTGTGGACTAACGCAAGTATGAAAATCTATGAATAATGCTGGAGGAAAGATGTCTGGGCAACATTGTCTCTATGTGGCTTGCCAAGTCTACTAACCTGCCTTTCTGTGCTTAAGCCGGCTAACCTATTTGTGCTGCAGCTTTGTGCTTTATATCTTGAAAGGACGTATCCCCAACAGGGGGAGGCAGCTGCTGTGTGTTTGGTGGTGTGCTGTTGAATGACAGTTAGGTGGCCTGGGCTTGAGTGCATGGAGCATAATAGTCTGAGGACAGACTCCATGCACGCAAGCCCGGCATCTATTGAGGGGTAATGTGGGCAGGCTCTGGTGGTTTTAATGTAGAAACTTTCTGCGCAGAAAAAAGTTTTTAACTGACATCTGTGTATTGGTTCCTTAAAGGAGCCCTCTTGTGATTTGATTCATGTTTGTGCAATAAAGTAATCATTGTTTGAACCATGATGAAATGGAGCTTGAGGCCAATTAGTAACTGTTTTGTCTTTTCTATTGAGTACTGGCTGCTCCAAACTACTGGTTCATGAAATTAAGATTGAGCATTTGCACTGCAGGGCCACAACCCCTTGGCAAACCTCAAATTATTTATACATGCATGAAGAGCCAGATTAAAACAAGACATGACCAAATACAGGGCAATGGTTTTAGCCACTTCCCTTACCATCCACCTCCCCATTTTTTTGCATTAAAAAAGTGCTCAGAGATATTGGAAAATGTGGTACTTGTGTATTATCCCGTCAAGAAGGAGACATGTAAACAGTTTGTCAGTTACACAGGCTGAGAAAGTGTATACAATGTTTCTTCAACAGCTGATTCCTTACTACACGCTACAGTTGATAGACAGCCTGCTTTCTCGTTCAATAGAGGTGCTGTGTGCCACAGTGGACAGAAGTGAAAAAGTGAAAATTTCATATGAATGCGATTGT
>NC_090651.1:186837184-187046996 GCF_040937935.1 Hyperolius riggenbachi | reverse complement strand
GGGAGAGAGAGAGGGAGAGAGAGAGGAGAGAGAGAGGAGGAGGAGGTTGGTTGGTTATTCATTTTAGGCATCTAGAGGGATAGAAACCTTTGCAAACTTTAAAATACTAAATTTCGTAATCGTAATTACGAAAATTTGCGAAAATTACGAAATTTCGATTACTGCTAAAATCGTAATTGTAGTAATTTCGCGAAATTTCGGAAATTCGTAATTAGGTCATTACGCTCATCCCTACCTCTACTGCAGTTCGTATACTAAGGAACTTGTGACCAGGTTGCCAGACAGTAGAAGAGTATGCTACAGAATTTAGACAATGGGCTGTATCTACTAATTGCAATGACTATGCTCTCGTGGATCATTTTTTGATTGGACTCTCAGATACAGTTAATTATATCCTTGTCAGTCATCCAGTACCTGTTTCTCTTGAAGATGCAATTACATTGACAATCCGTGTTGATAGACGTGTCAAACAACGTTGCAAGGACGTTATCATATATCTCTTGCTGCAGTTGCTCCTGCCAGTAATGCTACTACTACCACTGAAGAACCAATGCAATTAGGTGTTTCTGAACTTTCTATAACAGAGAAAGATGGGAGAATGTCTGAGAATTTATGTTTCTATTGTGGAGAGTCTGGGCATGTTGCCCAATCAGATCCTAACAAAGTCAGGAAGTCGGGAAACGCCAGTGCTTAACTGGAGTGGAGAGAATCCAGTTAAGTGATCAGAATTTCTCTCCAGATGAAAATCTTATCATGTTACCAGTTTCTATAAACAAAGATGAAATTGTATACAATTGTCAAGCCTTAATTGACTGTGGGGCTGTAGGCAACTTTATGGACATTACCCTAGCGGAAACGTTATCCATTCAGACAACTGCTGTGTCTGAATTGATATCCATCACTGCAGTTGATGATACCATGTTACAACAGAATCAAGGGTTAAGAATCACCAATGAAGTTAATTTACAGGTAGTAGCCTTACATTTTGAAATCCTTAAGTTCCATTGTTTGCGTTTACCTTCATATCCAATTGTTCTTGGTTTACCATGGTTAAGAAAACATAACTCAGGGTTCGATTGGAATTCTGGTCAGTTGATTATCTGGTCTATCCAGTATAAAGTTGAATGTTTACAAAAAGTGGTCTTAAATTGTACTAAACTCTTTGAACCTTGATTACCTAAAGCTTATCAATAATTTTCTGATGTGTTTTCTCCAAAAGCAGCTGATGTGTTACCTCCTCATAGACCTTATGACGGAGAAAAAGATGGTGGATTGAGACCTTGTTTTGATTATAGGGGTCTAAATAAGGTCACTGTAAAAAATCGTTACCCTTTACCTTTGATTGATGATTTATTCTCACAGGTGGTTGGTGCCAAACTATTTTCTAAATTAGACCTAAGAGGGGCTTATAATCTTATCCGTATCAGAGAAAATGATGAATGGAAGACTGCATTTAATACCAAAGATGGTCACTATGAGTATCTGGCTATGCATTTTGGTTTATGTAACGCTCCAGCAGTCTTTCAGCAATTTGTTAATGATGTATTCCGTGAGTTTCTGGGTACATTTATGGTGGTGTACCTTGATGATATTTTGATTTTTTCTTCCTCTTTGTCTGAGCATCGTGATCATGTTAAGAAAGTATTAACACAATTGTGAGGAAATAGATTATATGTCAAGTTACAAAAATGCTTATTTGAAGTGAATCAAGTCACGTTCCTGGGTTATGTAATCTCTGATACAGGGTTGACCATGGACCAAGAAAAAGTCAAAGCTGTACTAGATTGGCCTCAGCCAAACATCCTTAATGCTTTGCAACGATTCCTGGGTTTTGGCAATTTCTATAGGAAATATACTAATAATTTCTCCAGTAAAGTGGCTCCACTTACTGAAAAAAAAAAAAAGGGGGCTGACCCAGCAAATTGGAATCCTAAGGCTGTTGCGGCTTTTAAAGATCTAAAACAGGCCTTCTGCTCTGCTCCCATTTTGATACATCCAGGGATAGAAAAATCTTTCATTGTGGAGGTTGTGGAGGTTGATGCATCTGAAGTGGGAGTTGGAGCAGTAGTATCCCAGTTTTCTGGTAGTCCAGAGAGACTACGTCCATGTGCTTTTTTTTCTTGAAAATTCTCTTCTGCGGAGAGAAATTATGACACTGGTAATCAATAATTATTAGCTATAAAACTGGCTCTTGAAGAATGGAGACATTGGTTGGAAGGTGCAGAAAATCCTGTAACAATTTACATGGATCATAAAAATCTTGAGTATATTGAAAACGCCAAGCGGTTGAATTCAAGGCAAGCCCGGCGTGGCTACCGCGTGGTGAGGAGAAGCCTCATGTAGAGAGAGCTCCCGGAGCCATCCAGCTAAACCAGCCCAAACCGACATGAACCCACAGCAAAAACCCATGTCCCACGAAGAGGACATGATGACAGAGCAGGACGCATCAAAGAAAAGGAAAAAAAAATCAGCCGAAACCCCGCAAATTGACAGACTATTTCGGGGACAAGGCCCGTCTCTCCCAGCACCAGCCCCAAGATGGCGCCGGCAGCAGGAACAAACAATGAGACTCTGAGCTACCGAGCACTGAGGCAGAGACGAACGAACCCAGCTCACACACTACCTCCTCAGGGGATTCCACACCGTCCTCCAACACTCCCACATCGAGGAGTCCAGCGAAAAACAAGCCGAGACTTCTGGAAAACATCTCGCAGGTAGGAGATTTAGACACTGATGACTCACTCCCCCAGGCAGAGCTAGCGCTAGCAGCCGCCATTGAATCATATCCCACAACAGAGCAGGCTGCCTCGCAGCATTTTATCAAGGATATCCTGATCTCTTTTAAGCACTCCCTTCTGCAGGAGATTAACACAATGACCTCCAATGTTAAAACAGAGCTCTCTGAACTAAGCTCCAGAGTTGATTTAACTGAAAGGAAAGTCACTGAACTAATAAATGAACATAACATAGTTGTGGACACCACTGAGACTTTTACCTCGGATATTAACTGGCTAAAAATGAAAAATGCAGATTTGGAAGACAGATGCCGCAGGAATAACCTGAAATTCAGAGGCATCCCTGAACAGATTTCCACAGGAGAGTTAAAACAGTACATCCAAGACATCATAAAAACAACCATTCCCTCTGCTAACGACACTGAGCTGATCTTAGACAGAGTCCACAGGTTACCAAAACCTTCCTTCATCCCGGAGCTCGCTCCCAGAGATGTCATAGCCAAATTCTTATGCTACCACATCAAAGAGCAACTACTACTGCATATCCAGAAAAATACCACCTTACCAGATCCATACAAGCACATTCACCTATATGCCGACCTATCCCAAGCCACATTAAAAAAATGGAAAGATCTACAGCCGCTGACGAAAGCTCTTCGATTCTTTGCAAATTCCCTATAAATGGGGATTCCCCACCAAAGTCCTCTTCAGACACAATAACAAACCAATTGCCATTTCCTCACTTGAGGAAGGATTAAAAACCCTCAAAAAGCTGAACATACCGGCCCAAATAGACGTGACTCGGGAAAGCAAAATGGCAAAGAACACAAAAATAGCTGCGGACTGGCACAACAAGTGAGAAGATAGGCTCCTCCCCACCTTGCGGTGACTATATACCATCTTCTTTTAGTGCTATTATAGCACACTGAGGCCTACTCCTTAGCAGTTAGTAATTACTGCTTGCGCCCCACTGATTGCATGAGACACAGGACTCAAATCTCATGCTGATCACTGTTCAGACATTGGTTTATGTTCCAAATATATGTTACTGTTTATGTTACTGCTGCATAATGATATCCTGCTATCAGTATCCTGTATACCACACAGACAATCTCCCATGTGTAACATCACATTCACCTTCGCCAAGGTACAAACAAAAATTACGTATGTATATTAAGTTATCAAGACCATATAATGACCGACCCATCAATATTCTTTAAGGGCTGGTGCACACCGAGCGGCTTTTTGGGCGTTTTCAGATCCGCTTGCGGCTGCGGATCTGCTTGGTCAATGTATCTCAATGGGGTGGTGCACACCAGAGCGGCAGGCGTTTTGAAGAAACGAAAAATGCCTGGGTGAGGCATTTTTTGGATTGCGGGTGCGTTTCTGCCTCAATGTTAAGTATAGGAAAAACGCAAACCGCTCTGAAAAACGGCACTTCAGAGCGGTTTGCCAGGCGTTTTTTGTTACAGTAGCTGTTCAGTAACAGCTTTACTGTAACAATACAGGAAATCTACTATACCAAAACCGCTAGACAAAACCGCAAAACGCTAGCTGAAACGCTACAGAAAAAGAAGAAAAAGCGTTTCAAAATCTGCTAGCATTTTGCGGATCTGCTAGCAGGTTTTGGTGTGCACCAGCCCTAAAATGTCTTTAACAATCTCTTCTCTTAACACAAGGGGGCTCAATTCCCCTCAAAAAAGACATTATTTCTGGTCAGAAATGGCATCTAAACATGTAGAACATTTATCGCATTCCACAATGATCTCTCCATCGAATCTAAAGAGATTATTACAGACCCACAAGGCAGATATGTAATCTTCAGTGGTACTATTGATGCTATACAATACACACTGGTGAATATATATGCACCCAACTCGGGCCAAAAAACCTTCCTAGATAAATTACTGAACAAAATTAATAAAATTAAACAAGGCTTACTATTGATAGGAGGAGACTTTAACTCTCATTTAACTGCACTTGACTCTTCTGCCAAAAAGAAAACACATGGCAAATCCATCCTCAAAATGACACACTGGTACAACCTCTATGATCCCTGGAGAATCTTAAATGGAGAAGCTAGAGACTATACATACTTTTCCCATATACATAATACCTACTCCAGGATTGACTTTTTCCTAACCGACCCAACCCTATTACAAGAAGTCACCTCAGCGTCAATAGGCATAACCACCTGGTCAGACCACGCTCCTATCACTATAAAAATAAAACATCCTTCCTTTATTAACCCCCTTGGTGGTATGAAAAATACCGCCAGGGGGCAGCGCAGCAGTTTTTTTTTTATTTTTATTTTTTTAAATCATGTAGCGAGCCGAGGGCTCGCTACATGATAGCCGCTGCTCAGCGGCATCCCCCCAGCCCCGCCGATCGCCTCCGGCGATAGGCGATCAGGAAATCCCGTTCAAAGAACGGGATTTCCTGGAGGGCTTCCCCTCCCCCGTCGCCATGGCGACGGGGCGGAATGACGTCACCGACGTCAGCGACGTCATTGGGAGACCCGATCCACCCCTTGGCGCTGCCTGGCACTGATTGGCCAGGCAGCGCAGGGGTCTGGGGGGGGGCGCGCGCCGCACCGGATAGCGGCGATCAGGCGCGCGGCGGCGGCGATCGGGGTGCTGGCGCAGCTAGCAAAGTGCTAGCTGCGTCCAGCAAAAAAAAAATTATGTAAATCGGCCCAGCAGGGCCTGAGCGGCACCCTCCGGCGGCTTACCCCGTGTCACACACGGGGTTACCGCTAAGGAGGTTAAAAAACCCCAACTATGGAAACTAAACGCTCATACATTACTGTCACCCGACAATAAAACAATCATACAGAATGCGCTGACGGAATTTTTCCAGTTCAACACAACCACAGACACTAATGAAGCCACAATATGGTCAGCCCACAAGGCTGTTGTTAGAGGCCACCTCATTCACCTAGGAGCCAAATTTAAAAGAGAAAAGCAATCGAAAATAGAATTTACTAACACAAATAAAAAACGTAGAAACTCAACACAAGATAAACAAACTCATGTCATTGAGAAATGAATTATTCAAATTGCGCAACCAATTAAAAGACCTACTCTTATATCAATATGACAAAAATATTCAAAGATCCAAAATTAACCACTATTCACAAGGAAACAAGGCTGGTAAATTACTTGCCAACATGCTGAAGCAAAGAAACATGAAATCCAGAATCCATAGCCTTAAACACCCGACTAATAAAACAGAAATAACCAGGGCCGGCCCGCCCATGAGGCGGGGTGAGGCGGGTTCCTCAGGCGGCAGGAAGTGGAGAGGCGGCACCAGATGAATGGCTGTGACTGAGCGGGGGGGGGGGAGCCAGAGCCGCGGTGAGGGCAGCCCGACCTCTCCCTCCCTCTCCCCGGGCCGCCCTCCATGCTCCCCCCTCGGACTTTAGGCAGCAGAGTTAGCGCGCAGGGAAGCGCTGCTGTACACAGTCACAGCCTGTTACTCACCTCCCTGGATCCGATCGCCGCTCCCGCCCTGCTGGTCTCCTCTCTGCAATGTAGCCGCTGATACATTACACACGCGGCTGCTTCCTGTTTACACAGGAAGCAGCCGCGTGTGTATCAGCCGGCTAGGCAGAGAGGAGACCAGCAGGGCGGGAGCGGCGATCGGATCCAGGGAGGTGAGTAACAGGCTGTGAGTAATGCCCCAAAAAAGACAGGCCAGAAGGACTGCGCTCCACAACACTTGACAGAATTAGAAGTATATAGAACCCAAAATGTCACCAGTATAGGGGATCCGCAAACTTTAACAGAGTACACACTCTCCAGTCACGATTTTAGTCCACAGGGAAAGTTGCGATCACAATCCTGACCTCTCAGCGTGGCATAGGATTTCCCTGAAAAGAATGAGAATATAGTGCAATATTGCTTCCAATGAACCACCCAGTGATTCACTTCATGCAATTGTGTGAAACTGCCTCCACCAGTATATCAAGGAAACAAGGGGGGGTATATATTCACCCCCTTAGTGAGTTGCACTCACCAGATACTTTCTTGTTTTTCAAGCATATAAGCCCTCCAGCCTGGGCAATCACAATTCAGGACCTTTAAAACATATAGATCGAAGCTTCCATAGCATAAAACCGTTTTTCATTTATTGCTAAAAATGCATAAAACATGCGTACCGGATTCCAGTGCATAAGCGTTTCTATGAGCGTGTCAGCACCGCCGCGGTCGGATCCACGCTGCACACCACAGTCCCCGCTTAGCTTCCTCCTTCCGTCCTACGTGACTCCTTAGCTCCGCCCTACGCGTTTCGTCATTTGACTCATCAGGGGCATGGAGTCACGTTCAATGGGACGCTGTTTAAATGCTCACAGTGTTGCCTCCCTCCTCATTCACCCTTACGGTCCTTCACCTCCCCCCTCATGCATATTCATGCATCCAGCCTCTAGCCTACATCCGGCAACTGGATCTTCCCCGCAGTGCAAACACTCTCATTTACATAAATAAATAAACCACCCTCTTTGTTTCCTCCCAATACTACCCTTGCCCTCCGTGCATAACACCAGTAAGCAGTACTACAACCCACCCCTAAATTATTAATACAATCCTTCCAAATTTCCATAATCATTACACTATTTATAATTCATTAGTCAATCGTGCAATAGACCCCCCATTTCAAGCAAAATTCCGTGATCAATTTACCATACCCTCTTAATTCATATACCTATTACCTTGGCAGGTATCACAAATTCATAATATCACCTCATATTTTTTATAATTACACATCCTTACACTTCATTTCCTCACTTGCGTAATTCCGTGTCTTCCCTCATATACTTTCAGTGTAGTGCTAAATATCCCTCATTTCTAATCCAACACCACCATCTAGTGGCCTTTGGGGAGAATATATTCTCATATCCCATCAATTTCATTCATTTCTTATCCTACACCCCCATCTACTGGTTTCTAATCATATTACACCATTTCACCACCCTCTAGTGTCATTCATTTATTCTCCTATCCCACTGCTATCATCCATACTTATTCTTCACCACCAGCTACTAATTCAAAACCCTTTATACATTGATCCCACCCCTAATTTCTTACCCCTTATACCCTTTACTTCAGGGGACCTATTTCCTTATCAAACCCCACCGCCTGCTGCTCTATTATTTTGTATAACTTCCCCTAGTGACCCCTTGGTTCAAATACTACTTCCCTACTCAACATCACTCCAAATGTGATCAGTGATCCAAACTTTAACCTTAACTTAACCTCATTAACATATAGTGTAACCACACCACACTGTAATTATGAAACCGCAAAAAATAGAAAATATTAATAAAATACATATTGCACCCCCAAAATTCTCCCCAACCTTTCCCATTGTTGTAGACCAGAGGCTATAGGTACAGTATTCATTTCATCCATAGTTAATTATTACTAATAAAACAATTGATGTCTAGTTCCACATTCAACCCATATGGATGAGAGGACTGCATTTTAAAGATCCATTCAGTTTCCTTTTTTGACAACTCCTGCAGCCTGTTACACCCTCTCCAATTAGGTACCAGTTTCTCGATTGCTGTAAATTTCATTTGGGAAGGGTCACAGTTGTGTTTTTTAGCAAAGTGGGCCGATAAACTATGATTTTTATAGCCCTTCTTTACATTGTACACATGCTCATGCATACGTTCTTTCAAAGTTCTAGTAGTTCTCCCAATATACTGTAAGTTACACGTACACTGAATAAGGTACACCACATGATGGCTGCTGCATGTAATACATTGTTTAATCCTATGTTTTTTCTTTATAAAATCAACCGTTGAATTAAAATTTTTTGTAATCTTAGGTTTCACCTCTCTGCATGCATAGCAGTCCCCGCAAGGGAAAAAACCTTCACTCTGCCAAGGAATACATCTCTGGATAGGAGGTTCCACACAACTAGGGACAAGTTTGTCCCTTAGGCTGGGTGCCTTTTTATATATAAATTTCGGTTTTTCTGGGAGGGCCCTCTGCAGATTAACATCCTGCATTAGCACACCCCAGTTTTTACATATACTTTTTTCCAATTGTTTGTGCTGTAAATTGAAAGTGGTGATAAAGGGAACTCTTTCCTGGACCACCTCCCTCTGTCTACCACCCCCATGTACCAATTCGTCCCTCCCCAGTTCAGACACCTCCCACTCCACTCTGGCTATATCCTCTCTATTGTAGCCTTTATCCAAAAATCTTTTAGTGAGTATAGGTGCCTGTTCCCAGTATTCCTGGATGGACGTACAGTTTCTCCTGAGTCTTTGGTACTGGCCTTTTGGTATGGCCTTAAGCCATGCCCTATGGTGGCAGCTACTTGTTGGAACATACCCGTTTCTGTCAGTTTTTTAAAAAAAACATCTGCTAACTAACTTGTTCTCCTTCTTATAAATTTCCAGGTCCAAAAATTGTATCTTTTCCTCATCCATTTGTGCTTCAATTCTGATGTTCGGGTATAGATTGTTGCACTCTTCAATGAATGCACAGGCCGAGTCCAGATCACCATCCCATACTATAATGAGATCATCAATAAACCTATACCAATTTTGAATTCTTTCAGGTTCTAATGCTATGGCCAACTCCTCCCACTCCGCCATATATATATTTGCCAGGGACGGCGCGTATGCCGCTCCCATTGCGCATCCTTTTATCTGACTAAAATATTTCCCCCCATGCCAGAAATAGTTCCTTGACAGAGCAAATTTTAAAAGTTCCATTAAAAAGGAAATTTGTTCAGTTTGAAGGTCCGACCATTTTTCCAATGCCCTTTGAACTGCCCCCATTCCCCCCCTGTGTGTTATATTCGTATATAGTGAGGATACATCAGCTGTAATTAGCAACGAGTTCTCCACCCCCTCCATCCTCTCAATCAACTGCAGCATATGCTTGGTGTCCTTTAAGACTCGGGGGAGCCTACCCACAATCGGCTGGAGAAATTGGTCAATGTACTGGCCCACCCTCTGTGTGATGGAGCCAATGCCATTGACAATGGGCCTACCCGGTGGGGCCTCCATGTTTTTATGTATTTTTGGAATTTGATATATTATAGGGACCCTTGGGGCCCTGGGTAACAAAAATTGAAACTCTTTATCATTAATTAGTCCTTCCTCCAGACCCCTTCTCAGTATCCCTGTTAATTCATTTTTATATTGCCCCGTGGGGTTGCTGTCAATCTTTTTATATGTAGTTTCATCCTGGATCAACCTATCAAGCTCTTTGGAATACTGCTCTTTATTTAGGACCACCACTTCCCCCCCCCCCCTTTGTCTGCTGGACGTATCACCACCCCCTTCTCCCTTATTAGTTCACATATTTCTTCAGAGTGATCCCTTTTGTTTGAAATTTTTATTTTTCTTATATCCTTCACTACTAGATTTTTGAACACCTCAATTGCCTGCTGACTTGCATTATTACATGGGTTGAATGTAGAGTTATTTCTTAAGTTAGTATGCTTATACTTCCCCCCCTGATTGGCCCTTAGGCCTGGACCCTCTTTATCAATTAAATAACTCTTCAGATTAATTTTCCTTACAAACTTTTGTACATCTATAAAGGCCCCAAATTTGTTCATATTATTTTTCGGTGCGTATTTCAGGCCTTTGTCTAGCAGGGACATCTCCTCCCTTGTTAATTCCACTCCGCTTAGATTAAACACTCCTTTCCCTACTGTCCTCTTTTTTTCTTGAAGTCTCCTTCCCCCTCTGACTCCTCTTCTAGTTCTCTTTTTCTTACATTTTTTGGGGAAATATAATAAGCCCCCTGCCATTCGTCCTGCCTGTACTTCTGCCTCTGAAAAAAAAGGTTGATTTTCTCCCATTTCCTGGTTCTCCAAGGGTCTGAATCTGTTATATGTAGGGATTCTGTACTCTGGATCCAAATTTTGTTGATTAGGTCCCCACTGCCCTCCCCTCCCACCGTATCCCCTCCCTCTATACATCGGGCCTGGGGGTGGTCTTGGCACTGCCCCATAATATGTGTTTCCCATGGGCCTTCCTCCATTGTAAAAGCCCCTTCCTCTTGGTGAATATGGTATGTTTCCATTTATCGGATATTTAGGCTGTGAGGGATTATTGATTGGATGTTTTGGTTGGTAGGGGACCTGGGGTGGGTTTGGGGGTTTGTTGGGAAGACTGTTTCCCCCTTCACTCTGTTGGTTCTTTTGGGCCCCACCGCCCCCTCCCTCCTGGACTATTTCCTCTCTTTTTGTCCCAACTTTTTGCCACTTATATGCCTCCTGGTTTTTATAAGCCTGTATATCTTTTACATAATGCTTCTGTTTATCTGCAATGATCTCCTTCTCGCTCCCCTTAAGGAACTCCTGCAGTTTACTGGCTCTCTGTTGGTATTCCTCTGTGTGTTTTACCGCTTCCAATCTACTCTTTATATCCTCCACCTCATCCCCCAGCCTTTGTAGCCTTCTGGTTTTCCTTTTAATCATGATATCCACCATTCCTAGACCACATGATTCCAGAAATTCAAACCACTCCTCATCATTATCCTCATTTTCTTCCCCATCATTAGGGAAAATATCCCATCTTAGCCTTTTCGGAATAATCTCTTTTTTCTTATATTTTTCCAAAGATGCTATATCCCACCAGGTCTGGAGTTCTTTCCCCATAACATTTTGCAAACCCTTAAAGTCCTGTTCTAGACTCATCTGTATAGGCAGTTCATCCTTAAAGATTAAATCTAAGTCAATGTCTCTGTGCTTACGGAACTCAAACGGATCCATGTTTGCAGCAGCCTTCCCTTTGTGTAAAGCAATAGAAGTGAGTAATGCCCCAAAAAAGACAGGCCAGAAGGACTGCGCTCCACAACACTTGACAGAATTAGAAGTATATAGAACCCAAAATGTCACCAGTATAGGGGATCCGCAAACTTTAACAGAGTACACACTCTCCAGTCACGATTTTAGTCCACAGGGAAAGTTGCGATCACAATCCTGACCTCTCAGCGTGGCATAGGATTTCCCTGAAAAGAATTAGAATATAGTGCAATATTGCTTCCAATGAACCACCCAGTGATTCACTTCATGCAATTGTGTGAAACTGCCTCCACCAGTATATCAAGGAAACAAGGGGGGGTATATATTCACCCCCTTAGTGAGTTGCACTCACCAGATACTTTCTTGTTTTTCAAGCATATAAGCCCTCCAGCCTGGGCAATCACAATTCAGGACCTTTAAAACATATAGATCGAAGCTTCCATAGCATAAAACCGTTTTTCATTTATTGCTAAAAATGCATAAAACATGCGTACCGGATTCCAGTGCATAAGCGTTTCTATGAGCGTGTCAGCACCGCCGCGGTCGGATCCACGCTGCACACCACAGTCCCCGCTTAGCTTCCTCCTTCCGTCCCACGTGACTCCTTAGCTCCGCCCTACGCGTTTCGTCATTTGACTCATCAGGGGCATGGAGTCACGTTCAATGGGACGCTGTTTAAATGCTCACAGTGTTGCCTCCCTCCTCATTCACCCTTACGGTCCTTCACCTCCCCCCTCATGCATATTCATGCATCCAGCCTCTAGCCTACATCCGGCAACTGGATCTTCCCCGCAGTGCAAACACTGCGGGGAAGATCCAGTTGCCGGATGTAGGCTAGAGGCTGTTGTGGAGCGCAGTCCTTCTGGCCTGTCTTTTTTGGGGCATTACTCACTTCTATTGCTTTACACAAAGGGAAGGCTGCTGCAAACATGGATCCGTTTGAGTTCCGTAAGCACAGAGACATTGACTTAGATTTAATCTTTAAGGATGAACTGCCTATACAGATGAGTCTAGAACAGGACTTTAAGGGTTTGCAAAATGTTATGGGGAAAGAACTCCAGACCTGGTGGGATATAGCATCTTTGGAAAAATATAAGAAAAAAGAGATTATTCCGAAAAGGCTAAGATGGGATATTTTCCCTAATGATGGGGAAGAAAATGAGGATAATGATGAGGAGTGGTTTGAATTTCTGGAATCATGTGGTCTAGGAATGGTGGATATCATGATTAAAAGGAAAACCAGAAGGCTACAAAGGCTGGGGGATGAGGTGGAGGATATAAAGAGTAGATTGGAAGCGGTAAAACACACAGAGGAATACCAACAGAGAGCCAGTAAACTGCAGGAGTTCCTTAAGGGGAGCGAGAAGGAGATCATTGCAGATAAACAGAAGCATTATGTAAAAGATATACAGGCTTATAAAAACCAGGAGGCATATAAGTGGCAAAAAGTTGGGACAAAAAGAGAGGAAATAGTCCAGGAGGGAGGGGGCGGTGGGGCCCAAAAGAACCAACAGAGTGAAGGGGGAAACAGTCTTCCCAACAAACCCCCAAACCCACCCCAGGTCCCCTACCAACCAAAACATCCAATCAATAATCCCTCACAGCCTAAATATCCGATAAATGGAAACATACCATATTCACCAAGAGGAAGGGGCTTTTACAATGGAGGAAGGCCCATGGGAAACACATATTATGGGGCAGTGCCAAGACCACCCCCAGGCCCGATGTATAGAGGGAGGGGATACGGTGGGAGGGGAGGGCAGTGGGGACCTAATCAACAAAATTTGGATCCAGAGTACAGAATCCCTACATATAACAGATTCAGACCCTTGGAGAACCAGGAAATGGGAGAAAATCAACCTTTTTTTCAGAGGCAGAGGTACAGGCAGGACGAATGGCAGGGGGCTTATTATATTTCCCCAAAAAATGTAAGAAAAAGAGAACTAGAAGAGGAGTCAGAGGGGGAAGGAGACTTCAAGAAAAAAAGAGGACAGTAGGGGAAGGAGTGTTTAATCTAAGCGGAGTGGAATTAACAAGGGAGGAGATGTCCCTGCTAGACAAAGGCCTGAAATACGCACCGAAAAATAATATGAACAAATTTGGGGCCTTTATAGATGTACAAAAGTTTGTAAGGAAAATTAATCTGAAGAGGTATTTTATTGATAAAGAGGGTCCAGGCCTAAGGGCCAATCAGGGGGGGAAGTATAAGCATACTAACTTAAGAAATAACTCTACATTCAACCCATGTAATAATGCAAGTCAGCAGGCAATTGAGGTGTTCAAAAATCTAGTAGTGAAGGATATAAGAAAAATAAAAATTTCAAACAAAAGGGATCACTCTGAAGAAATATGTGAACTAATAAGGGAGAAGGGGGTGGTGATACGTCCAGCAGACAAAGGGGGGGGGGGGAAGTGGTGGTCCTAAATAAAGAGCAGTATTCCAAAGAGCTTGATAGGTTGATCCAGGATGAAACTACATATAAAAAGATTGACAGCAACCCCACGGGGCAATATAAAAATGAATTAACAGGGATACTGAGAAGGGGTCTGGAGGAAGGACTAATTAATGATAAAGAGTTTCAATTTTTGTTACCCAGGGCCCCAAGGGTCCCTATAATATATCAAATTCCAAAAATACATAAAAACATGGAGGCCCCACCGGGTAGGCCCATTGTCAATGGCATTGGCTCCATCACACAGAGGGTGGGCCAGTACATTGACCAATTTCTCCAGCCGATTGTGGGTAGGCTCCCCCGAGTCTTAAAGGACACCAAGCATATGCTGCAGTTGATTGAGAGGATGGAGGGGGTGGAGAACTCGTTGCTAATTACAGCTGATGTATCCTCACTATATACGAATATAACACACAGGGGGGGAATGGGGGCAGTTCAAAGGGCATTGGAAAAATGGTCGGACCTTCAAACTGAACAAATTTCCTTTTTAATGGAACTTTTAAAATTTGCTCTGTCAAGGAACTATTTCTGGCATGGGGGGAAATATTTTAGTCAGATAAAAGGATGCGCAATGGGAGCGGCATACGCGCCGTCCCTGGCAAATATATATATGGCGGAGTGGGAGGAGTTGGCCATAGCATTAGAACCTGAAAGAATTCAAAATTGGTATAGATTTATTGATGATCTCATTATAGTATGGGATGGTGATCTGGACTCGGCCTGTGCATTCATTGAAGAGTGCAACAATCTATACCCGAACATCAGAATTGAAGCACAAATGGATGAGGAAAAGATACAATTTTTGGACCTGGAAATTTATAAGAAGGAGAACAAGTTAGTTAGCAGATGTTTTTTTTAAAAAACTGACAGAAACGGGTATGTTCCAACAAGTAGCTGCCACCATAGGGCATGGCTTAAGGCCATACCAAAAGGCCAGTACCAAAGACTCAGGAGAAACTGTACGTCCATCCAGGAATACTGGGAACAGGCACCTATACTCACTAAAAGATTTTTGGATAAAGGCTACAATAGAGAGGATATAGCCAGAGTGGAGTGGGAGGTGTCTGAACTGGGGAGGGACGAATTGGTACATGGGGGTGGTAGACAGAGGGAGGTGGTCCAGGAAAGAGTTCCCTTTATCACCACTTTCAATTTACAGCACAAACAATTGGAAAAAAGTATATGTAAAAACTGGGGTGTGCTAATGCAGGATGTTAATCTGCAGAGGGCCCTCCCAGAAAAACCGAAATTTATATATAAAAAGGCACCCAGCCTAAGGGACAAACTTGTCCCTAGTTGTGTGGAACCTCCTATCCAGAGATGTATTCCTTGGCAGAGTGAAGGTTTTTTCCCTTGCGGGGACTGCTATGCATGCAGGGAGGTGAAACCTAAGATTACAAAAATTTTTAATTCAACGGTTGATTTTATAAAGAAAAAACATAGGATTAAACAATGTATTACATGCAGCAGCCATCATGTGGTGTACCTTATTCAGTGTACGTGTAACTTACAGTATATTGGGAGAACTACTAGAACTTTGAAAGAACGTATGCATGAGCATGTGTACAATGTAAAGAAGGGCTATAAAAATCATAGTTTATCGGCCCACTTTGCTAAAAAACACAACTGTGACCCTTCCCAAATGAAATTTACAGCAATCGAGAAACTGGTACCTAATTGGAGAGGGTGTAACAGGCTGCAGGAGTTGTCAAAAAAGGAAACTGAATGGATCTTTAAAATGCAGTCCTCTCATCCATATGGGTTGAATGTGGAACTAGACATCAATTGTTTTATTAGTAATAATTAACTATGGATGAAATGAATACTGTACCTATAGCCTCTGGTCTACAACAATGGGAAAGGTTGGGGAGAATTTTGGGGGTGCAATATGTATTTTATTAATATTTTCTATTTTTTGCGGTTTCATAATTACAGTGTGGTGTGGTTACACTATATGTTAATGAGGTTAAGTTAAGGTTAAAGTTTGGATCACTGATCACATTTGGAGTGATGTTGAGTAGGGAAGTAGTATTTGAACCAAGGGGTCACTAGGGGAAGTTATACAAAATAATAGAGCAGCAGGCGGTGGGGTTTGATAAGGAAATAGGTCCCCTGAAGTAAAGGGTATAAGGGGTAAGAAATTAGGGGTGGGATCAATGTATAAAGGGTTTTGAATTAGTAGCTGGTGGTGAAGAATAAGTATGGATGATAGCAGTGGGATAGGAGAATAAATGAATGACACTAGAGGGTGGTGAAATGGTGTAATATGATTAGAAACCAGTAGATGGGGGTGTAGGATAAGAAATGAATGAAATTGATGGGATATGAGAATATATTCTCCCCAAAGGCCACTAGATGGTGGTGTTGGATTAGAAATGAGGGATATTTAGCACTACACTGAAAGTATATGAGGGAAGACACGGAATTACGCAAGTGAGGAAATGAAGTGTAAGGATGTGTAATTATAAAAAATATGAGGTGATATTATGAATTTGTGATACCTGCCAAGGTAATAGGTATATGAATTAAGAGGGTATGGTAAATTGATCACGGAATTTTGCTTGAAATGGGGGGTCTATTGCACGATTGACTAATGAATTATAAATAGTGTAATGATTATGGAAATTTGGAAGGATTGTATTAATAATTTAGGGGTGGGTTGTAGTACTGCTTACTGGTGTTATGCACGGAGGGCAAGGGTAGTATTGGGAGGAAACAAAGAGGGTGGTTTATTTATTTATGTAAATGAGAGTGTTTGCACTGCGGGGAAGATCCAGTTGCCGGATGTAGGCTAGAGGCTGGATGCATGAATATGCATGAGGGGGGAGGTGAAGGACCGTAAGGGTGAATGAGGAGGGAGGCAACACTGTGAGCATTTAAACAGCGTCCCATTGAACGTGACTCCATGCCCCTGATGAGTCAAATGACGAAACGCGTAGGGCGGAGCTAAGGAGTCACGTGGGACGGAAGGAGGAAGCTAAGCGGGGACTGTGGTGTGCAGCGTGGATCTGACCGCGGCGGTGCTGACACGCTCATAGAAACGCTTATGCACTGGAATCCGGTACGCATGTTTTATGCATTTTTAGCAATAAATGAAAAACGGTTTTATGCTATGGAAGCTTCGATCTATATGTTTTAAAGGTCCTGAATTGTGATTGCCCAGGCTGGAGGGCTTATATGCTTGAAAAACAAGAAAGTATCTGGTGAGTGCAACTCACTAAGGGGGTGAATATATACCCCCCCCCTTGTTTCCTTGATATACTGGTGGAGGCAGTTTCACACAATTGCATGAAGTGAATCACTGGGTGGTTCATTGGAAGCAATATTGCACTATATTCTCATTCTTTTCAGGGAAATCCTATGCCACGCTGAGAGGTCAGGATTGTGATCGCAACTTTCCCTGTGGACTAAAATAGTAACAGGCTGTGACTGTGTACAGCAGCGCTTCCCTGCGCGCTAACTCTGCTGCCTAAAGTCCGAGGGGGGAGCATGGAGGGCGGCCCGGGGAGAGGGAGGGAGAGGTCGGACTGCCCTCACCGCGGCTCCGGCTCCCCCCTCCGCCATTATGAGGGGGCACCTACCTGGGCAAGCTACCTATCTATCCTATACTGGGGGGCACCTACCTAATCTAACCTGTTTTGGGGGCAGCTACCTATCTATCCTATACTGGGGGGCTCCTACCTAATCTAACCTGTTTTGGGGGCAGCTACCTATCTATCCTATACTGGGGGGCACCTATCTAATCTAACCTGTACTGGGGCAGCTACCTATCTATCCTATACTGGGGGGCACCTACCTAATCTAACCTATACTGGGGGCCAGCTACCTATCTATCCTATACTGGGGGGCAGCTACCTATCTAACCTATACTGGGGGGGCAGCTACCTATCTATCCTATACTGGGGGGCACCTACCTAATCTAACCTATACTGGGGGCCAGCTACCTATCTATCCTATACTGGGGGGCAGCTACCTATCTAACCTATACTGGGGGGCAGCTACCTATCTATCCTATACTGGGGGGCACCTACCTAATCTAACCTGTTTTGGGGGCAGCTACCTATCTATCCTATACTGGGGGGCACCTACCTAATCTAACCTGTACTAGGGGCAGCTACCTATCTATCCTATACTGGGGGGCACCTACCTAATCTAACCTATACTGGGGGGCCAGCTACCTATCTAACCTATACTGGGGGGCAGCTACCTATCTAACCTATACTGGGGGGCAGCTACCTATCTAACCTATACTGGGGGGCAGCTACCTATCTATCCTATACTGGGGGGCAGCTACCTATCTAACCTACACTGGGGGGCAGCTACCTATCTAACCTACACTGGGGGGCAGCTACCTATCTAACCTACACTGGGGGGCAGCTACCTATCTAACCTATACTGGGGGCAGCTACCTATCTATCCTATACTGGGGGGCACCTACCTAATCTAACCTGTACTGGGGGCAGCTACCTATCTATCCTATACTGGGGGGCACCTACCTAATCTAACCTGTACTGGGGGGCAGCTACCTATCTAACCTATACTGGGGGGCAGCTACCTATCTAACCTATACTGGGGGCAGCTACCTATCTATCCTATACTGGGGGGCACCTACCTAATCTAACCTGTACTGGGGGCAGCTACCTATCTATCCTATACTGGGGGGCACCTACCTAATCTAACCTGTACTGGGGGGCAGCTACCTATCTAACCTATGCTGGGGGGCAGCTACCTATCTAACCTATGCTGGGGGGCAGCTACCTGTCTAACCTATGCTGGGGGCAGCTACCTATCTAATCTATACTGGGGGCACCTACCTAATCTAACCTGTACTGGGGGCACCTACCTAATCTAACCTATACTGAAGGGCAGCGACCTAATCTAACCTATACTGGGGGGAAAGCTACCTATCTAACCTATACTGGGGGCACTTATCTAACCTGTATTGGGGGCACCTACCTACCTAGCTAGCCTATACAGGTGGCAACTATACTGGCTACCTATACTGGGGGCACCTACCTAACTAACCTATACTGGGGGTACCTACCTATCTAACCTATGCTGGGGGCAACTACACTGGCTACCTATATTGGAGGCACCTACCTAGCTAACCTGTACTGGGGGCACCTACTTATCTAACTTATACCGGGGGGGGGGGGGTGCCTGCCTATCTAACATACTGGGGGCAACTATACTGGCTACCTATACTGGAGGCAACTACCTGGCTAACCTATACTGGGGGCAACTTTACTGGCTCACCCATGCCTGGCCACCTATACTCTGGGGGGACCTATAGCTGGTTACCTATACCGGGGGGGACGCAATTTTTACACCCTCGCCCTGGGTGCATTTTAGCCTAGAAACTGCACTGTTGCCGCCGGCCTCCGAGTCCGATGACTCTGAGCTCTGCGGCCTCTCCTGTCTCCTCCAAGGCTGCATGCTGGTGACGCTGCCTAGTGCCTAAGCCTGCTGATTTGATGGCGGCGGCTGCCGCCCGCTCTGCTGCCCTGGCTGCGGCTGATTGTCACGGTCAGTCACTGAGCAGCGAGCGCCGCCGACGTGTCGATAATGATGATAAGGCTGGCTGGCTGCCGCCGGCCGCCCTCATGTTTTGTAGAAATATTGGGGGGGGGGGGGGCGCCTTTACGATCTTTGCCTCAGGCAGCAGAAAGTCCAGGACCGGCCCTGGAAATAACTAACCCTAAACTAATTGCTGAAGCATTCAAAAGTTACTACCAACAGCTGTACAATCTCAAAGACGACCCCACAACACCCCAAACAGAACAAAAATAACCTCCTTTCTCAATGACATTACCCTTCCAAAACTTTCCCCACAACAACTTGAAACACTTAACGCCCCCTTCTCGGAAGCAGAACTTTTAAAAACCATCCAAAAGCTCAAGTTGAATAAAGCTCCCGGCCCTGATGGCTTCAGCAACGAATATTATAAAAACTTCACAAACATATTATGCCCTCCATTAACAGCTCTCTTCAATAAATTCAGGACAGACTTTACAATACCAGCAGAATACCTAGAGGCGATAATAACAGTACTCCCTAAACAAGACAAGGATCACACCAACCCCGCAAATTATCGCCCAATTTCCTTGCTCAATTGTGATACTAAGCTATATGCCAAATTAATAGCCAATAGGCTGATGAATGTTACCAACACCCTCATAGCAGCAGATCAAGTAGGGTTTACAAAAGGCAGGCAAGCTGCAGACGGTACAAGAAGAATGATTAATATTCTGAAATATGTGGAAATGTCGAAGGCCCCCTCCGTGTTCCTTACCTTGGACGCGGAGAAGGCCTTTGACAGAGTACACTGGGGTTTTATGGAACAAGTACTGGAAAAATTTGGATTTACAGGTCCAATCTTGGGAGCCATACTTTCTTTATACTCAAATCCATCAGCAATGGTAAATGCAGCCGGTTTTATATCAAACAAATTCCCAATTTCTAACGGCACACGCCAAGGGTGCCCTCTTTCAACGATTATATTTTCACTGCTGATGGAAACCTTAGCAGAAAAAAATCAGAGCAAATTCCAATATTACAGGAATCGAAATCAATCACACGGCTCACAAGATTGGACTATTCGCAGACGATGTAATACTTTCATTATCAAACCCTTTCATATCTCTGCAAAACGTATTAAAAGAACTAGACAATTTTGCCAGGGTATCACTCTACAAACTCAACAAACATAAGTCACTTATGTTAGGCCTACATATTTCTACCCCTCAAATAAACAAAATAGATTCTGAAATACAATTACCATGGGCACACCAACATATACCATACTTAGGTATACTACTACCACATTCTACAAAGGACCTATTCAAATATAACTATATCCCTTTATTATCAAAGGTCAAACAAGACTGCGAGAAATATAGTAAAACCATGCTATCTTGGGTAGGCAGAATTGTATGCTTTAAAATGTTCACTCTCCCAAAGATACTATACATAATTCGCACAATAAATATCCCACTAAAGAAAACGTTCATCAATTTAAAAAAAATTACTACAAACTTTATCTGGAAAGGACGACCCCCCAGAATATCACAGACATATATGACCCTTCCGACTAATAAAGGAGGTTTGGGTTTGCCATGTATCGAAAAATACTATCATTCCTCTTTGTTGAATATGTCTAAGGAATGGTGGATAAAACCTTCCACCAAACAATGGGCTACCATGGAAGAACACATTATGAATATCCCGTTGAAAACTCTGATTTGCAGCATCCTAGTAGGGATCAGACCCCCGAAATCCCCATTCCCAACCATTCAAGCGTCTATCATGGCAATGGAATACTACACCAAATACCCATACAAAAGCTCGAACCAAAGCACAGTAACCCTCCCCATCCACATATTAAAAATGCTATCACCTGATTTAAACATCAATATGCTAATCGACAAAGGCATCCAACATATTGGAGAAATCACCGATTTAAAAAAAACTAAATCCTTTGAAACTCTAAAGAAAGAATACTTAATCCCAGAATCATTCCAATTCACCTACATGAGAATATCTCATATTCTGACGAACAAAACAATTGAAAACCCTTCTCTCCCGGATCACATACTTACTATGCTAAATAGCAGGATGACTATCCGGAGAGGGATATCTATATGGTACTCTGAATTCTTTACAAATTACTTTAAGATACTATCTAAATATACTAATGTGTGGTCCTATGATTTGAATACAACAATCACCCCCGCCCAAATTCTAACTACAAATAAATACATTAAAAAATGCTCTCACTGCGCCACACACTGGGAGCAATCAAAAAAGATTTTCACCAAATGGTATCTCACGCCAAGAAAAATTGCCACATTTAAGCCAAACCTTTCTTCAATATGTTGGAAATGCAACAAAGCTATAGGCACTCTAAAACATATGATATGGGACTGTGAACCGGTTAGAACCCTATGGGAATCAATAGAAAACCTACTCAGATCTCTGACGACGAACGACTTTTCTCTCAAGCCTGAATTCGCATTGTTTATGATTGACCTAGATACACTTGATAAAGAATTACAACCACTGATATGTCATATTTTAACAGCAGCCCTACACCTTATCTCAGTTAACTGGAAATCAAATGAACATATACCATGGCATCACTGTACAGCCCTAATACACTCCAACCTCCAGATGGAAAACATCATAAGAACAAGGATGGGCAAAACCCTCATCAAACTCCCAAATCCATCCCCTTGGTAAAATAATGCAATATGTGGCACAAGAAACAGACAACAGGGATTAAATATCAATTGAGCACCTTAGGCACCAAGTTATCTATTGCAGCAGGTTCACTGTTCACCATGTTGGTTATCTTATAGTCTTCTTATTGTCTTTTATTTCCTGTATTCAGTTCCTTTTGAATAATTATCATTAGAAGATTAGGCTTTCAGAAAAACCATAAACAATCATTTTACCTAACAATCACAGAGTACAACACTATTAGACGTTACAATACGCTGCGCCATCCCAGGAGTAAGGCTTACCCAACCCCTGCTCCCATTGCAACTTATAAAAATTCATAAGGAGGGTCCTCCCTCCAAAGCACCCCCCAAAAATCCAAAGAAGGGTGTGAGCATAACAAACAACAACTTTGCAATCAGGGGCTTCAACTCTGAGAAGACCCCTCTAATTTTCCCTTTTCCAGCCTTCTGCCCCTAGGTACTAGAAGGTAGAGAAGGCCAGGAGAAAGGGATACCAACAAGTTTATACCTCACACCAGAACATAAGCGGGGCCCCCCTTAACATTCACACTCACATCAACACTCCTAGGAGGATCAAAGTAGATAATTCACATTACTATAGGACTACCATGTGATATTTTATATTCTGACACAATGCCATCTTTTACCTTTTAACCCCGCTGTACTCTGTTCATAATTGTTCATAATGGTTTGTATTAATTGTTTGTATTACATGTTTATATTATATACTATATACCACTGATCTTTAAAGTATGTAAAACATTTGCATTGTTCAATAATAAAAAAAAAAAAAACTTATATTGAGAAGAATTCAAGGCAAGCCCGATGGGCATTATTCTTTTCTAGGTTTAATTTCCACATTACCTATAAACCTGGGTCAAAAAACATCAAGGCCAATGCTTTGTCCAGATGTTTTTTGAAAGAAAGTAACAACAAGGATCCCGAATCCATGCTTCCCAAGAAATGTATTATTTCCACTTGTAAATTGTCTCCTGACCTTTCCAACCGGTTGCTCAGTGTCCAAGTTCAGGAACCCAAGAATAAACCTCCTGAGAAACTGTTTGTTCCTGTTGAATTGCATGAACAGGTATTCAAACAATTTCATGCACACAAGTCTGTGGGTCATCCTGGAGTTAAAAAACATTGAGCTCCTCAGGGGAGAGTTTTAGTGGCCTTCTCTTAGCAAAGATGTGGAAACTTTTTGAAATCATGTTCTGTTTGTGCCTGGAGTAAAGTGGCACGGACAGCTCCACAGGGTACATTACTGCCCTTGCCTGTTCCTGAAAAACCTTGGTCTCATATATCCATGGATTTTGTGGTTGATCTTCCTGTTTCTCAGGGTAAAACTGTGATTTGGGTAGTGGTGGACATACTTCCCAAGTTACCCTCAGCTAAAGAATTGGCTCAGATTTTTGTAGAGAATATTTTCAGAATGCATGGTATTCCTGAAAACATTGTGTCTGACAGAGGAGTACAATTTGTCTCTCAATTTTTTGTGACAAATTGGGGGTTTCCTTGTCATTCTCCTCTGGGTTTCATCCTGAATCTAATGGGCAAACTGAGAGAATGAATCAGTCTTTGGAACAGTATTTGAGATGTTTTGTCTCAGACTGTCAGGAAGAATGGGTTCAGTTTTTACCATTTGCTGAATTAGCCATGAACAATCAGATTAACAGTTCTAGCAAGATGTCTCCTTTTCAGATTGTCTATGGGTATAAGCCTAAATTGAATGCACTTTCTGGTATTTCCAATCTTCCTGAGTTGAAAGAGTGGTCCACACGGTGTGAACAAATTTGGAAACAAGTACAGGAAAATATCAGAAAGGCTGTAAATAACCAGAAATTGTTTTCTGATATGCATCAAACTGTTGAACAGGAATTTATCCCTGGTGATTTTGTTTGGGTATCTACCTGTCACATTCCGTTACGTCAGCCTTCTGCCAAGTTGGGACCCAGGTTCATGGGGCCATATCCAGTCATATAAAAAATTAACCGGGTAACTTATAGGGTCAAATTGCCCAGATCCACTAAAGGGGTTAACTCTTTTCATGTATCTCTGTTGAAGTCTGCTGTCAACTATTAACTACAAGACTTCAGAAAAAAAAAACTCCACCCATGGAAGTTGATGGTGAGCAAGAATTTGAGGTTGAGAAAATTCTTGATTCTCATATTGTAAGAAATTATTTACAATTTTTGATTGACTGGAAAGGATATGGACCACAAGAGAGATCTTGGGTTCCTGCTAGGCAGGTCCATGCTGATTTGGCTATAAGGAATTTTATGAGAAAATGTAGGTTTGAGAGTACAATTATATCAATCGTGGGTATCTATATAAAGTACTATATGGTAGAATCCAACATTTATGAAAGTAAAGTGGTACTACCTTATAGATGTTTCGCTGGATATACACACAAGTAGTGGATCAAAATTAAAAGGTAAATTTTATTGGTGCACTAGACAACGTGTTTCACGGTCACAGCCGCTTCCTCAGGTCAATAACAGTGCCTTTAAGAACAAATGGCAGCTCTCAGATCTCAGTAAAAAAATATGGCAATGCAAAACAGCTGACTACATTTTGCAAACATATATGTGTCACAGAAATGGACTATTCGTGGATCTAAACGCCTTCACTAGAAAATTGACTTTAAAACGATATTTTTGCAATGAAGAAACGTACAAAAAAATCCAGAAACCTATGATCACTCCGATCGTACTAGACACAGAATCACCCAAAGAAGTCATCTGTATCTATCATAATGATTTCGAAGTAGAGAAATATATCCCCACGGGATTGAAAAAGAAATCTAATTTCTACCCGACAAACGACCATGGGCCCTACATAGAAAGTTTCAACACACAAGTCCTCAAGGATTTTAGAGAAATAGAAACCAAAGGGAGCAAACATAACCTAACAAAAACAGAAGAAAGAGCCTTGAAAAACCTAAGATCCAACAAAGACCTGGTTATCAGAGCAGCAGACAAAGGGGGAGTGATAGTTCTCATGCATAAAAAAGACTATATCAGAGAGGCCCATAGAATCCTACGAGAAAAAGAATACTACTCAGAACTGACAGAAGTTCCCACTAAGGAATTCAAAGAAATCTTGGACAATTTGATCAAACAAGCCTGTGACGAGGGAATCATCAATAAAGCAGAAAAAGACTACATCACCATTTTCAATCCCCCAATAGCACACTTCTATCATCTGCCCAAAATCCATAAATCACTTAAGAATCCACCTGGTCACCCCATCATCGCCGGGATTGATTCACTGACGTCCCATCTTTCAGAGCTAGTGGATCTTCATTTACAACCTTATGTTCATAAACTACCGTTTTACCTAAGGGACCCAACTCAACCCTTAGAAAAAATAGAAGACATACAATGGAGTAAGAACTACAAATGGTGACCCTAGATGTCTGCTTGCTATTCTCGAATATCCATCATCACATAGGATTACGGGCAGTGTGACACTTCCTTAATTCCAGTGACGAGATGCCCCTAAAACAAAGATACTTCATTATCCAAGCCATTTCCTTCATTCTCACACACAATTACTTCGAATTTATGGGTACAACTTACCTACAGACCAGGGGACAGTTATGGGGGTGGGGTTTGCCCCAAACTATGCGAATTTGATGATGGGCTTACTGGAAACCCTACTACTTGGCCCTGACAGCCCATATAACAAAAATATAGATCTGTATAGAAGATATATAGACAACCTGATCTGCATTTGGGATGGAGATGTTTCATCAATCAACACTTTCAAAAATTACCTCAATAGGAACGAGTGGGGAATTACTTTTACATCAAACTTCAGTGAAAAAGAGATAGAATATTTAGATATAGTATTATACCATGAACAAACAAAGATCAAATCCAGAAACCACTTCAAAGCCGTTGACTCTAACTCCTATATTGTCTTTCATAGCAACTACCATAAAACGTGGAAAACTAACGTCCCGTATGGCCAATTACTGAGAGTTAGAAAAAACTGTACGGACACAAAAAACGTATAATACTCATTATTATACTTACAAAAAAATAAAAAAAAACACTTCCCCAGGAAACTCATTACTGAAGCAAAGAATAAAGCTAGATCGGTCCATAGGGACTCTATACTGAAGAAACGAACAACAAAAGAAAACAACGTCATTCCAACAATCACAGGTCTGTGAAAAACATCATAAACAAACACTGGTCCTTGCTACTAAATGACTCATTTCTCAGGACCAATCGAACTAATAAATCAAAAAACGTGTTCCGCCGAGCTAAAACTCTGAAAAACGTATTAGGACCTAGCAGGATCAAACCTAACACAACTATGAATTCACTTCCACAATGAAACAGAAGTGAAATCAGACTTTGCCAACAACCCTGATGTTTATGCTGTCCTCAACTCCAACAATATCAAAACAGCTTCACTTCCACAGTAACAAAAGTAACTTATTCTATCCTAAGCCCACTCAACTGTTCTAGTGATCATATCATATGTCTATTAACATGCCCTTGCAAACTGCAATACGTGGGTAGAACAACCCAATCCCTCAGAATATGATAGGGACAGCATAGAAGGAACATTCAAAAGGGATCCATGAAGCATGGTCTCTCACAACATTATAAAGTAAATCACAATCAATCCATAGAAAGAACAACAATCTCCCCGATAGAACAAATCACAGAACAAACTCCAAATAGAGACGGAACTTTGAAAGCCAGAGAAATGTACTGGATCTTCCAACTAATTACCCTGCAACTGGAAGGCCTGAACATATGCCTGGAACACAATTTCTAAGAAGCTTCTAGCTCAAACAACAATGAACACGATCTGAAAGAAACCACGGGATACACCGTCAACAATATTAAACTCTCTTGCTAGATGCTCTTCTAAATTATAATCATAACTTCAGATTGTTCCCGGTATACTTGGCCCCTACGCCATACACACCTTCCTACTCCTTCCCCACCCTTTCTTCTCAGCCCTCCTCAGAGAGCCACCACCCTATTTTCCTCCACCCTATGCTCCCCGAGCTAGCTTACCGTACCCTCCCATATCTTTTCTTCCCCACCCCCCTCTCCATAGTATCTCTCCCTCCCCCTAGCCCCCTCCCTGCTCCCGTTCCTTCTCCCCCTCCTCCTAAAGATATGAAGTACACCGGTCCTAATATCTACACATTTACCTAATCAGGAATGTAGTACACTTTGTCTTCCCCACTCGTTAGCTTGGAACCTTATCGAGAAGGGGTACTGATTTAATTGTATGGTTTATATGTCTGCATTATACTATATGCTTTTATATATATATTTTAAGTGCATTTTGGAAATGTGTGTTTAATGGTACATTTTAGGCGTCTATATATTGTATGTGTACAGTCGTACTTTTGCCTAATACATTCCTATACTGATGGGATACATATTCCTTCATATATACATATATGTAGGTTTGCTTTTATCCTACATGCTATTAATTAATCCATTTCTGTGACACATACAGTGGCTTGCAAAAGTATTCGGCCCCCTTGAAGTTTTCCACATTTTGTCACATTACTTCCACAAACATGAATCAATTTTATTGGAATTTCACATGAAAGACCAATACAAAGTGCTGTACACGTGCGGGACAGTTAAAAATGGCGCACAGCGGCAGGGTGATAAAAACGGCGCCCCATAGACTTACATTATATAACGCTATTTAGCGTTATAAGTGTTAAAAAATGGCGCAGGCTGTGTGCCTTACACTTATAACGCTAAATAGCGTTATAAAGCTTAAACATTTCTGAGGACAGAGGGGGTCGGGGGGGGGCTGGAGAGAGGCAGCGGACACTGGAGGGCATAGGCAGCGGACGAAGATGTGTGCAATATGCATACATTACCTTGTCCCGGGCCGCCGACCGCTCCTTCCCTCCGCTCCTTCACTTCCTCCATTCGTTTGCTGTAGTCCTGCAGCCGGCCAATCACCATGTGGCTTCATTCTCCGCATGGTGATTGGCCGGCTGCAGGACTGCAGCAAACAAACTAGGAAGTGCAGGAGCGGAGGGAAGGAGCGAGCGCCGGCCCAGGACAAGGTAATGTATGCATATTGCACACATCTTCGTCCGCTGCCTATGCCCCCCAAACCCCGCTGCCTCTCTCCCCCAACCCCCGCTGCCTATACTAGCGACCCGCAGCCCCCTGCTTGCTTTAATGGCGTACCTGCTGAAATAAATGTAGTATAAAACGCTATTTACCGTTTTAATGTATTTTCGGTAAATAGCGTTTTATGATACATTTATCGGCAGAACGGTGCGCCATTTTTCTCCCTGCGCCATTTTTAGATGGACCCGTACACGTGAGTAGTGGAATGAAAATCATACATGATTCCAAACATTTTTTTTACAAATAACTGCAAAGTGAGGTGTGTGTAATTATTCAGCCCCTTTTGGTCTGAGTGCAGTCAGTTGCCCATAGACATTGCCTGATGAGTGCTAATGACTAAATAGAGTGCACCTGTGTGTAATCTAATGTCAGTACAAATACAGCTGCTCTGTGACAGCCTCAGAGGTTGTCTAAGAGAATATTGGGAGCAACAACACCATGAAGTCCAAAGAACACACCAGAGAGGTCAGGGATAAGGCTATTGAGAGATTTAAAGCAGGCTTAGGCTACAAAAAGATTTCCAAAGCTTTGAACATCCCACGGAGCACTGTTCTAGTGCTTATCCAGAAATGGAAGGAGTATGGCACAACTGTAAACCTACCAAGACAAGGCCGTCTACCTAAACTCACAAGCCGAACAAGGAGAGCGCTGATCAGAAATGCAATCAAGAGGCCCATAGGGACTCTGGACGAGCTGCAGAGATCTACAGCTCAGGTGGGGGAATCTGTCCATAGGACAACTATTAGTCGTGCACTGCACAAAGTTGGCCTCTATGGAAGAGTGGCAAGAAGAAAGCCATTGTTAACAGAAAAGCATAAGAAGTCCCGTTTGCAGTTTGCCACAAGCCATGTGGGGGACACAACAAACATGTGGAAGAGGCTCTCTGGTCATATGAGACCAAAATGGAAATTTTTGGCCAAAATGCAAAACGCTATGTGTGGTGGAAAACAAACACTGCACATCACTCTGAACACACCATCCCCACTGTCAAATATGGTGGTGGCAGCATCATGCTCTGGGATGCTTCTCTTCAGCAGGGAGAGAGAAGCTGGTCAGAGTTGATGAGAAGATGGATGGAGCCAAATACAGGGCAATCTTGGAAGAAAACCTCTTGGAGTCTGCAAAAGACTTGAGACTGGAGTGGAAGTTCACCTTACAGCAGGACACAACCCTAAACATAAAGCCAGGGCAACAATGGAATGGTTTAAAACAAAACATATCCATGTGTTAGAATGGCCCAGCCAAAGTCCAGATCTAAATCCAATCGAGAATCTGTGGCAAGATCTAAAAACTGCTGTTCACAAACGCTGTCCATCTAATCTGACTGAGCTGGAGCTGTTTTGCAAAGAAGAATGTACAAGGATTTCAGTCTCTAGATGTGCAAAGCTGGTAGAGACATACCCTAAAAGACTGGCAGCTGTAATTGCAGCAAAAGGTGGTTCTACAAAGTACTAACTCAGGGGGCTGAATAATTATGCACACTCCACTTTGCAGTTATTTATTTGTACAAAATGTTTGGAATCATGTATGATTTTCGTTCCACTTCTCACGTGTACACCACTTTGTATCGGTCTTTCATGTGTAATTCCAATAAAATTGATTCATGTTTGTGGCAGTAATGTGACAAAATGTGGAAAACTTCAAGGGGGCCGAATACTTTTGCAAGCCACTGTATATGTTTGTGAGATGTAGTCAGCTGTTTTGCATTGCCATATTTTTTTACTGAGATCTGAGAGCTGCCATTTGTTCTTAAAAGCACTGTTATTGACCTGAGGAAGCGGCTGTGGCCGTGAAAAGCGTTGTCTAGTGCAGAGGTTCTCAACACGTGGTTCGCGTACCCCAGGGGGTACGCAAGACCACAGTCAGGGGTACGCAGCAGAGCTGCACTGGCTTACTGATATCTGGTCTGCCAGCCGCGCTCTGCACGGAAACTGCACCGTGTAATGTCAGATTGTGCTGCCTCAATGCTGCCCTGACATGCGCACACATCACTTCCTCATTTTGTAAGCGGCAGAACAATCAAACAGGCTACAGCAGCTCAGCTGAGCTTGTGCTTCTGCGGACTCAGTCAGAGCTGCCCTCCCAGTGCAGAGTAAGGTCAGGCGTGCTTAGTCCGCACTATGAACGGAACTCTCTGAATGACAGCAGTAAAAAGCACAAGGAGGTTCTTACTGTGGGAGCTGGGCTGGTAATGATAAACTTTTTTTCCCTGAAAGGAAAGGAGCGAACAGCCTGTAAGGGGGAGGGGAGGCAGAGGCATGTCACAGCCCCCGCTGACTGCATACTTCAAAAGACATCTGACCAAGCACAATGATTCCGCAGATCTGTCTCTAATAGACCGAGATAAGAGGAAGGATGCTGGGGGTGAACTCCGTGAAACAAGCCCAGGATCCAGCTGGGCAGAGCATGTATCGCAAGTCACCACTACAGTTTTTCATTACTGCAGCACCTGCACTCTGGCACTGTACAGTATATGGAAGTGCTGCAGTGTGCATAGTACTAGGGGGGCAGCTTAAAATGACTTCATCTGCACATGTGTTAAAAAGCCCTGTAAGAAGTCACATGATTTTCCGCAAGGGAAGGTCCAGGCTAAAAGAAACAAAAATCAACTTACCTGGGGCTTCCTCCAGCCCCTGGCAGCTGTCCTGTGCCCTCGCCACAGCTCCGGAGGCTCCCGCTCTCTTCCGGTGCAGATGCCAACC
Organism: Hyperolius riggenbachi; assembly: GCF_040937935.1. Taxonomy (NCBI): domain Eukaryota; kingdom Metazoa; phylum Chordata; class Amphibia; order Anura; family Hyperoliidae; genus Hyperolius; species Hyperolius riggenbachi. Next base: position 187,015,951 of record NC_090651.1, on the reverse strand, counting down.
TTGCCAGGTCAGCATCTACTTGTGCTCCAATGTGTGATTCATGGAGTCGCACTGATCATCTGGATTTTACTGTGCAGACACAGAACTACTGCACCTGCGCAGTACAGTCCGGATGATGTCAGCACGACTACATGAGATGCATGGTGGAGCGCAACTAGGCCTCTGATACCAGAGGGGAGCCCGGGACTCCGGCGGGGAGTGGAGCTGCGGTGAGGGCACAGGACGGCTGCTAGAAGCTGGAAGAAGCCCGAGGTAAGTTGATTTTTGTTTATTTTTTAGCCTGGATGTGTCCTTTTGCTAATTTGCATGTGTGGCAGCATAATTTGAAGGGCAGAGCAATCAGACACATCAGCAGCAACCTGATCAGTTCTGATCAGCGTCATCCCGCGGCGTTGCTCCCCTAACCCCCCCCCCCCCCCCCCCGCACTTAGTTTTCCATATGCAGAGTGACAGAGGCACTCTGCAGCTTAACCTGCTTTCTGTAAATGCACTCTATTGGCTGAAGCAAGTTTTGATTACTGCAACAGCCAATAAGCTTGCATTTAAATCCCTGCTAGCGATATTGATTCTATCCACCACGTGCCTGGCTTTCATCAAAGTATATTGATCTAAATTCAGGGGGTACTTAGCTGGAACTGAATTGCGATAGGGGGTACTTGGGTCAAAAAAGTTGAGAAACACTGGTCTAGTGCACCAATAAAATTGACCTTTTAATTTTGATCCACTACTTGTGTTTATATCCAGCGAAACATCTATAAGGTAGGACAACTTTACTTTCACAAATGTTGGATTCTACCATATAGTACTTTATATAGATACCCACGATTGATATAGTTGTACTCTCAAACCTACCCTGGGCGCCTCCCACTTGTTCTTTATACAGTTCTTACCCCCTATGTATTAGGGGAGATTCAGTCGAGGTTTCTCGACCGATAAATCATTTTTTTTTTTGGGAGCAGCAACCACCCATGAACCAAAGGCTGAGTGGGGACGGTATTTCCCCCCCTGTGAACATGAGTGGTTACCTTTACTGCAACCCACCCTTGTGATTATAATCTCTATTTGATTTATGGTTTCTAGTCCTGGTGGGAAGTTAGGGTTCCCAAAGAATGGGAGTAGGGATGGTACAGCAGACTTAGTCCTTTTGTTTTCTTAATATGATTCTGTACAGTGAGAGAATGGGCAGATGAGGCTGATGCTCTTTTATATTTGACAGGGGAAATGTTATCGGACTATTGAAGTGCAGGAAACATTACAGGTGCTATTATCCATTTGGGCCCAGAGGGGAGCTTTGTGCTCAGAGTTCATATGTACCAGCTAATCCAACTGTGCAGCTCTGTAGTAGCTGAAAAGGTCAAGAACACTGAGATCACCAATATATCTGTTCCAGAACATAATTTTTCTTTTGATTCTGGTTCTTTTATTATTTCCAATGAATCTATAGATTGTTGTAGGTCCTTAAGGGACACGTGTAACAGGGAAGGGTAAAGTTTTGAATAAGTAAAGTATGTGGGTCAGTAACGTCATTTGAATTGCCTGCACCCTGCCCATCCATAAAATATGAAGTAGCATCAATACACCCCTGTGTATCTTAGAGGTGGAGGAGACATAGCATCTTTGATAGTCTCTGATTTACATTCTTAAATTAATCACAGTTGGTGCATCATTGCCGAATGTTTGTTGTTCAGTTCAAAAGTGAGCAGAAGCACCTGATCTTCTTGAGTGCTCTGGGAAATTGTGACATCATAGCCTAGGCTAAACAAACCAACATGCAGCATAATATAGATAGAGCAAGGGTTTCTGATGCTAAAAGTACGAACAAAAAATTGCATATCCTCAGAATCATTTTATTTCGCCAAGTACAACGGGGGTTGTACCCGGAATTGGTTTTGGCAATACAGGGTCGGTGATGGTACAGTACATACAGTGGTACACAGTAACAACAGTATGGTGCGAAAAATGCTTTCAGTAACAATTTGGTCAGCGTACAGTAGATTAAAGTAGATACACAGATAAGCCCAGATAAGCCAACGAGAGGGACCGGGGGGCAGTCCGCTGCCATCTATGGCACTCAAACGCTGTGCAGCGATATTTGAATCAGACGCCCAAAAGTCCGACCTTGGAAAAGGGCAGTGAGAGATAGCAAGAAAAAAGAGAAAAAGATGGAGAAAAGAATGAGTCCATTTAGTGTTGTGGCAATGCCTGGCTGGCTGGTGCCCTGAAGTAGTGTTCTGGCTTGGCCTCCGACTCCGCTACTGCAGGGATGATCTTCTGGGATAAGGAGCTGAAGGCTGCAGGGCAACTGCTTGGCTCCTTAGGGCAGGGCAATGGTGGCATGGCCTAGCATGGAGCAGACAGGGCTGTGTGGCGAGCGGCTCCTCACCTCGACCGGGTGGGTGGAGGGCTAGCAGTCTCAGTGCTCCAGCTGCAAGAAGAGAGACTTAGCTTCCCTCGAGATGGAGCAAGTGGGGAGTCGTCAGAGCAGGCTGGGATGCAGCAGTAATGATGGCAGTCCTCACGTCGAAGCAGCCGGGAGCCTGCAGCACATGGGCGGCTAACTTGATGTCCTGGACAAGCAAAGCAGGCCAGGCAGCGGCGGCGGGGAATAATGGCAGCGGGTGTTTACCTCCACAATTGATGGTCAGGTGTTCAGGCAGCGGGTGTTTTCCTCCGCGATGGGTGGTCCGGCGGTGGCAGGCATGTTTCTCTGCGATGGATGGTCCGGAAGACCGGCGGCGTAAGGCCTGTACCTCCACGGCTGAAAGGCTGTTGGTGAAGCACGTGGGTGGCCGAGTCTTGCGTCCTCCACATGGTGCCCCAATAGCCACGTGTCCTGCAAGTGGCAGTGTTCCCAATTCCCTGCGGCAGAGGAGGCGACCCGGCGATGATGACCTAGCCGGGCCCGTTCTGATGTTCCGTCCTTGTGGTTCCCGTCTGTGCGGCGATGGAGATGGCCAGCTAGCCTGGAGTTCCTGATGGCTCACCAGGATCCGGAGCTCAGCATGCCCACGCTCTCCGGGAAGTGTAAAGCAGGGGGGGGACTCCTCTGCGTGCCAAGCCTAGGTGAGCCACATGGGAATAATGTATTACAATTTTCTGTATATTCATTGTGGTGCCTCTTTAACCATTACTGCCGCTGGGACGTGAGTTTAATGTCCACAGCAGAAGCTGCTTTAGCCGCAGGGAAGCGACTGTCACATCCCTGCACTTAACGGCTGTGCGCATACTCACGATCGCAATGTTTTTGGAGGCAGGGAAGATTGATTGCAGAGGACTGAAGTCCCCTGAGCCAATCCATCATTGTGCAGCAAGAATGATCACTGTTTTTGATCAAAAACAGTGATCAGTCTCAGTAAAAGCAGACAGAATGTATGGAAGCAATCGTGTACGCGTACAGCTCTGGAATAATGGCATTCTGGTGGTGGCAGCAGCAGGCATTGAAGGGTGTGCTGGCTGGCTGACCCTAGGTGGCGATACTTGCTGTCGGACACTGCCACGAGCTGTTTGCGATGAGCTTACAGCAACTCGTCTCCTCCTCCTCTCTGTCTCCCCCTCTGAACTGTCCGCTTGTTCATCTTGCCTTCTGGGATCCCACATGACATCCATGGCATGATCATCATCATCATCATCATCATCATCGTCATCATCCACAGCTTCACTTGTATCAGACACCTCCAAAACTGCACCAACAGACAATTCATCATCATCCTCACACCTTACGACCATGTGTGTGGGGCATCTTCAGCTTTGTCACTTATTCCTGGACATTGGTCTCCATAATCTGCTGACACTGAGTGGAATCCATGCGTCCCTCAACTTTGACAAGATTCTCAGTCCCTGCACTAGCCACACAGCCCCACAGCATGATGGAACCACCACCAGGTTTTACTGTAGGTAGCAGGTGTTTTTCTTGGAATGCTGTGTTGTTTTTTCCTCCATGCATAACGCCCCTTGTTATGCCCAAATAACTCAATTTTAGTTTCATCAGTCCACAGCACCATATTCCAAAATGAAGCTGGCCTGTCCAAATTTGCTTTAGCATACCTCAAGGGGCTCCATTTGGGCTGTAGGTGGAGAAATGACTTCCTCTGCATAACTCTCGCTTACAGCATCTCCTTGTGTAAAGTGCCATAAATGGTTGAACGATGCACAGTCACTCCATCTGCAGCAAGATGATGTTGTAGGTCTTTGGTGCTTGTCTGTGGGTTGACTTTGACTGTTCGCACCATTTGTCGTTTCTGTCTATCCAAGATTTTTCTTGGTCTGCCACTTCGAGCCTAAACTTGAACTGAGCCTGTGGTCTTCCATTTCCTCAATATGTTCCTAACTGTGGAAACAGGCAGCTGAAATCTCTGAGACAGCTTTCTGTATAGAGGTGGCTTGAACCTCAGATTTTGGGTTCGCGAACCGCGAACACGAACTTCCGCAAAAGTTTGAGAACCGGCGAACAGTGAACCGCAATAGACTTCAATGGGCAGGCGAACTTGAACAACTACAAACACTGTTTCTGGCCACAAAAGTGGTGGAAAAGATGTTTCAAGGGGTCTAACACTGGGAGGGGGGCAAGGTGGAGTGGGATGCATGCCAAAAGTCCTGGGAAAAATTACAGATTTGACGCAGAGCAGAGTTATAATCCCTAAAGGGCAGAAATCACATTGCATTCCTGAATTGGAGGCATAAAGTGCTTGAAAACATCTTGCGTGTGTATACATGGATCAGTAGGTAGTGTAAGTAGTGTAATGCTTCACACTGACAGGTCAAACTCACTGTGTAGCGCACCGCAAACAGCTGTTTGTGTAGTGATGGCTGTGCTTGAGTGGTGCGCACGATGGCGAGAGTGCAGGCGACAGCAGTTTTCAAGCCCATATGGTCAGGCTGAGGTAGTTCAATGAAAGAACAGCAGTGACTGTCCAGCTGTTCGAATTTTGTCTGTCCACAATGAAGCAATAACCTTATCTTGGGTGTGCCCCCCAACACACTCATATTGGTCATTGCTTCATTGTGATACGCAAGCAACTCCGCAGCGACAAGGTAACGATCATGAAGGGGAATTGACACATGTACATGCCTTTTGTTTTGTTATTGCAGCCACAGTGCAGCCAGAAAAATTAGGCAGGCATGTGCACGCAACAGAGAAATTGTTATTCCTTTTGTTAGCGGCCAAAAATTCAGGAATCCACCTGGAGTCCTGGACCCTGTTGGTGGTGGCGGAGAAGGCAGTCGAGTGGCCTGTGGGCAGAGATGCTGTGTGTGGGGACTGACTTAGTCATGGAGCAGGCGGCAGCAGCCGGAAGGCAGAGATGCTGTGTGGGGTCTTCATGCAGGCAGTAGCCCTCCGGAATCCATGCCTCATTCATTTTGATAAAGGTGAGGTACTGAACACTTTTTTGACTTAGGCGGCTTCTCTTTTCAGTTACAATTCCTTCAGCTGCGCTGAAGGTCCTTTCTGAAAGGATGCTTTGGGCAGGGCAAGACAGAAGTTGGATGGAAAATTGTGCCAGCTCTGGCCACAGGTCAAGCCTGCGCACCCAGTAGTCCAGGGGTTCATCGCTGCTCAGAGTGTCTACATCCCCACTTAAGGCCAGGTAGTCGGCTACCTACCGGTCAAGGAGTTGCTGGAGGGTGGTTCTGGAAGGGCTAAGGCCTTGGACTAAAGAATGTCCGCATGTCCGACATTACCATGAGGTCGCTAGAGCGTCCTGTCCTTGCCTGCGTGGATATGGGAGGAGGATTACTAGCAGAGGCACCTTTATTCCGTTGTGCTGTGACATCACCTTTAAAGGGAACCTAAACTGAGAGGGATATGGATGTTTCCTTTTAATCAATACCAGTTGCCTGGCAGTCCTAATCCCTTTGGCTGTAATAGTGGCTGAATCACACACCTGAAACAAGCATGCAGCTAATCCAGTCTGACTTCAGTCAGAGCACCTGATCTGCATGCTTGTTCAGGGGCTGTGGCTGAAAGTATTGGCAACACAGGATCAGCAGAAGAGTCAGGCAACTGGTATTATGTTAAAAGGAAAAATCCATATCCTTCTCAGTTTAGGTTCCCTTTAAATGCACTGTAAGGCAAACTTGCCAAATGGTGTTTCAAGTGCTGCATCCTTTCAGACTTGTGTTTATTTGGTAACATCGCTGTCACTTTGTGCTTATACCGAGGGTCTAGTAGCATTGCCACCCAGTAAAGGTCCCTTTGAGGTTTTTTTATACGGGGGTCCCTCAACAGGCTGGACAGCATGAAAGACCTCATCTGCACAAAGTTGGTTACCGACCTACTAGTCATCTCCTCTTGCTCTTCCTCAGGTAAGTTCTCCTCCTCCTCCCAGCCACGAACAATACCACAAGAAAGTTGAGCAGTACAAGCCCCCTGCAAGACCTGCTGTGGTTGTTCTTCCGCCTCCTCCTCAAAAAAAACCACCTGCCTTATCTGACTCCTCTTACCCAGATGACTCCTTCTCCTTATCCCCCCTCCTCTGTGCTTCTGCAGGTGTTGATGACAAATCTGGTTCTGGTCGTGATGGTTCCCACAACTCTTTCTCCTCTTTCTGTTCATGCTCCTTCTACAGCTTGATCCACCACTCTACGCACGACATGCTCCAGGAAGAAAGCATATGGGATCAAGTCGCTGATGGCACCTTCACTGCGACTCACCAGGTTTGTCATTTCCTCAAACGGATGCATGAGCCTGCTGGCATTACACATTAGTGTCCAGTAATTCGGCCACAAAATGCCCAGCTCCCCAGAGCATGACCTTTCACTGTAGTTGTAAAGATACTCATCGACAGCTTTCTCTGGTTGTAGCAAGCGGTCAAACAGGAGGAGCGCTGAATTCCAGCGAGTCAGGCTATCGCAAATAAAGCACCTCACCGGCAAGTTGTTTTTTGGCTGAATATCAGCCAAGCAGCAAGCGCGCCATGGCTGTGTAGGAACACCTGAAAAGCCTACACACCTTCCTGGACTGCTTCAGGACCTCCTGTAAGCCTGGGTACTTACACATAAATCTTTGGATTATAAGATTCAGCACATGTGCCATGCAGGGTACATGTGTCAAGCTGCCCAAACTCAAAGCCAAAATGAAATTGATGCCGTTGTCACACCACGTTGCCAATCTCTGGTTGGTGCGGGGTCAGCCAGTGATCCACCTGTTTCTTCAAAGAGGCCAGGAGTGCTGGTCCAGTGTGACTCTTGGCTTTGAGGCAAGACATCTCCAAGATGGCGTGACAACGTCGTACCTGGCATGCAGCGTACGCCCTGGGGAGCTAGGGGTGTGTAGTTGGAGAGGAGATCGCAACACCAGTAGAGTAGCACTGCCACTCAGCGGAGGAAGAGGAGGAGGACATCAACGAAGAGGATGTAGCAGGAGGAGTAGGAGGAGAAGGAGAGAAGGTGGCAGCAGGCCTGCCTGCAAGCCGTCGAGGTGTCACAACTAGGTCTGCTGCACAGCAACGTACTCCCTGCTTGCCAGCGGTCACCAGGTTGACCCAATGTACTGTATAAGTAAGGTGCCTGCCCTGACCATGCTTTGCAGACCAGGCATCCTTGGTCAGATGGACCCTTGACCCAACGCTGTGTGCCAGAGATGACACACCACTTGCCTTTCAACATCACGGTACAGTTTGTGTATCGCCTTTTTAGAAAAATAATTGCGGCCTGGTATCTTCCACTGCGGTGTCCCAATCGCCACAATTTTTTGGAAGGCCTCAGAGTCCACCAGCTGGTATGGTAACAGCTGGTGAGCTAACAGCTAAGCCAGTTGTCAGATGCCAGGCAAGGGGGTGACTGGCAGACATTGGCTTCTTCTGCTCAAAGATTTCCTTAATGGACACCTGGCTGCTGTGGGCAGAGGAGCAGGAACCGCTCAAGGTGAGAGGCGAAGTGGAGAAGGGTGGCTGTGAAGGTGCAAGGGAGAAAGCGGCTGAAGATGCTGCACATAAAGGAGGAAGAGGAGGTGGAGGATGGCTTTGCGTTTGTGTGCTACTTTTCCTCAGGTGGTCATCGCATTGTTTGTGCTTGTTCATCATGTGCCTTCGTAAGGCAGTTGTCCCTACGTGGGTCTTGCTCTTTTCATGACTCGATTTTTGGTGCCAAAGAGTACAGATGGCATCACTGTCATCTGAGGAAGACACACAAAAAAATGTCCACACCGGTGAGCTCTGGGATGATGGTATTTTGGTGGTGGCAGCAGCAGCTGACCTTGAAGGGCATCTTGGCTGGCTGTCCATAAGTGGCAATACATGCCGCCGGACACTGCCACGAGCTGTTTCTGACAACGAGCTCCCCCTGCTTCTGACAATCTTTGTTGACTATTTAACACAGAACACCTCATCTTCCGCAGCCACCAGTGCTACTACAAGCACCACATCCGCTGCATTTGACACTTCGCAGGAGTTATTTGGTGGTTCACAGATATTATTGTTACAACAAGATGAAGGCGCTAAGCAAGTTACACCACCTCATATGTCTGAGTTAGGCGACACTATGGACGTAACGTGTGAGGAGGAGGATGATGAAGTACCTGCTGTTGGTGCATATTATGAGGTGTCTGATGCAAGCGGAGCTAGGGAGGATGATTATGATGATTATGATGATATGGATGCCATGTGGGATCCTAAGAGACAAGATGACCAAGGGGACAGTTCAGAGGGGGAGTCAGAGAGGAGTAGGAGGAGACGAGTTGCTGAAAGAAGCAGGGGGAGCTCGTCTTCAGAAACAGCTGGTGGCAGTGACCGGCGCCATGTATCCCCACCTATGGACAGGCAGCCAACATGCCCTTCAGCGTCAGCTGCTGATGCCACCATAGTGCCATTACCGCAGGGGGGCTCAGCGGTTTGGAAAAGTTTTTGTGTGTCTGCCTTAGATCAGGACAATGCCATCTGTTCTCTCTGCCAACAAAAATTGAGCCGTGGAAAGGCCAACAGCCATGTAGGGACAACTGCCTTATGAAGGCACATGGAGAAAAGGCACAAACTGCAATGGGAAGAGCACACAAAAGCAAAACCACCCTCCTTCTTCTCTTCCTCCTTCAGGTGCATCATCTTCAGCCGCTTTCTCCCTTGCACCTTTACAATCACAGCCACCCTCCTCACTCTGCCTCTCACCTTGAGTGGTTCCTGCCCTCTGCACAAAGCAGCAGCCAGGTGTCCGTGAGGGAAATCTTTGAGCGGAAGAAGCCAATGTCTGCCAGTTACCCCCTTGCCCGGCGTCTGACAGCTGGCTTGGCGGAACTGTTAGCTCGCCAGCTGTTACCATACCAGCTGGTGGACTCTGAGGCCTTCTGAAAATTTGTGGCCATTGGGACATTGCAGTGGAAGATACCAGGCTGCAATTATTTCTCAAAAAAGGCAATACCCAAACTGTACCATGAAGTTGAAAGGCAAGTGGTGTCATCTCTGGCACACAGCGTTGGGTCAAGGGTACATCTGACCATGGATGCCTGGTCTGCCAAGCACGGTCAGGGCAGGCCAGGTACATTACTTACACAGCCCATTGGATCAACCTGGTGACCACTGGCAAGCAGGGAGTACGTGCGCTGTGACACCTCCACGGCTTGCAGGCAGGCCTGCTGCCACCTCCTCTCCTCCTGTTACATCCTCTTCGCTGTCATCCTCCTCCTCCTTGGCTGAGTGGCACTTCAACTCTACTGGTGCTGCGATCTCCTCTCCAGCTTCACATCCCCAGCTCCCCAGGGCCTATGCTGCATGCCGGTGTCACGCCATCTTAGACATGTCTTGCCTCAAAGTGGAGAGTCACATTGGAGTAACTCTCCTGGCTGCTCTTAAACAGGTGGATCAGTGGCTGACCCCGCACCAACTGGAGATCGGCAACGTGGTGTGTGACAATGGCAGCAATCTCATTTCGGCTTTGAATTTGAGATAGTTGACACATGTACCCTGCATGGCACATGTGCTGAATCTAATAATTCAGAGATTTGTGTCTAAGTACCCAGGCTTACAGCCTGCTACAACAGGAGAAAGCCATCAAACAGTATCTCTGCAACTACAGTCAAAGAACATGTTCTGGAGAGATGGGGATGTTCTGGCCGAAGTACTGGACACTTATGCGAATCACCAGAAGGCAGAAAGGATGCAGCACTTGCAGAACAAGCTGGCATCTATGCTTTACAGTGTGTTTGGCACCTCTGACCAATTGTCTAGTCCACAATTGTCTAGTCCATTGCGAGCCTATTGGGCTTACAGGGTAGCCTATGCAATTTAATATATCGTTTTATTGTTGATATTTATGTTTCCTATTTAGGATATTACATAGTTGCATAGTTATTTTGGTTGAAAAAAGACATACGTCCATCAAGTTCAACCAGTATAAAAGTACAACACCAGCCTGCTCCCTCACATATCCCTGTTGATCCAGTATAACATGTCCCCGTATAACATGCTTTCATTGTGAATGTTTTTCATCCTGCTCGCTGTTCTAATTGTGCTTCTGTTTTATATAATATTTTATTCTGTACGTTTCTTTTTTTTGTTTCAATAAAAAGATGATTGATAAAATCATTTGTCTATAACTTTATCATTACTTATCACAATGAAATGAACTATATCTTGTTTTTTCTGCCACCAATTAGGCTTTCTTTAGGTGGGACATTATGCCAAGAATTATTTTATTCTAAATATGTTTTAATGGGAAAATAGGAAAAAATATTCATTATTTTTCAGTTTTCGGCCATTATAGTTTTTAAATAATGCATGCTACTGTAATTAAAACCTATGAAATGTAATTGCCCATTTGTCCCGGTTATAAAACCGTTTAAATTATGTCCCTATCACATGTTGGACGCCAATATTTTATTTGGAAATAAAGGTGCATTTTTTTTCAGTTTTGCGTCCATCCCTAATTACAAGCCCATAGTTTATAAAGTAACAGTGTTGTACCCTCCTGACATAAATATTTACAAAGTTCAATCCCTAAGGTAACTATTTATGTATTTTTTTTAATTGTACATTTTTATTTCTTTTTTTTAATTACAAAAAAAAAAATGAGTGTGGGAGGAGTTAATTTTTTGTGTAAAAGTAATGTATTTGTATGTGAAAAATGCTTTAGGGTGCAGTTTTACTAGATGGCTACAGTAACATTTTGTTTATGCGACCTGCAAGCGCTTGCAGGAAGTGCTATGAGGCTGGGAAAGCGGATCATTGCGGGGCTTATATCAACGAACGGGAATGGTTTTTCCCGTTCATAGATCTCCGGGCGAGCGGGCGGCGGCGTGCATGCGAGCGGGAGTGCGCGCATGAGCGAGCGGGAGAGCGGGCATCGGTGGGAGCGCGGGAAGTACGGATTTCTCCTTCCCTGGTGGTAAAAGGATGGAAAAAGGGACGGAGAAATCCGTACGGCTGGGGGTAAAGTGCATTATGTAAATAATTTATTTTACTGAAATGAAAAAACTTTTTTTCCTAGTATTTCTCAAAAACTACAATCTTTTTGAATTTTGTTTTGATTGTTCCCACTGGTCACCATACTCCCTCTTTATAACTGTCACATTCATAATTCAAAAACATGCAAAATGCCGAATGTATTAGGCAAAATTAATTCTATTCCATAATCGTTTTTACATAGTTACATATATTGTATGTCATTTGGGTTGAAAAAATACATACAGTACATCCATCGAGTTCAACTAGAAAACGTGCTATCGTACTTGCAAAATGTAGCTTCTGGTCTAGCATCAAATTAAAAAAGGCCCACATAAAAATAAGGAATCATTTGTCCCTAAACTACCAATCTCAACCCTAAATCTTGCAATACCTAACATTAATAGCCAGCCTTGGAAAACTCCCTTAATAGCTTCCATCACCTTCAGGAAGAATTTGATATTTCCCCCCATCAACAATTCACTTACAACCAAATCTATCATCTAGTTTCATCTACCAATTTTCATATACCAAATCTTCCCAAACAGATTTACACCTTTCTTAATTCACCAATACCAATAAAAGGTGGAATATCCGTATGGTACGAGTGTGTCAAAATGTTTGCCTATAATCCTTTGGAAAAATATCTAAAAACCTGGTCCTCAGACCTCGGGTCAGAAATGTCTTTATCCCAATTCTAAAACGCTGCCTCTTCACTACATAAATACTCCAAGTGAATAAAACATGAAGAAACCCTTAAAAAGATTTTTCTTAACCTCCTTGCCGGTCTAAAAAATCCGGCAAGGAGGCAGCGCCGCACTTTTTAATTTTTTTTTTTTAAATCATGTAGCGAGCCCAGGGCTCGCTACATGATAGCCGCTGAGCGGCGGCATCCCCCCACCCACTCCGATCGCCTTCGGCGATCAGAGTATGCAGGAAATCCCGTTGAGAACGGGATTTCCTGCAGGGCTTCCCCGGTCGCCATGGCGACGGGGCGAGATGACGTCACCGACGTCATGGACGTCGGGACGTCACAGGGAACCCAGATCCGCCCCTCAGCGCTGCTTGGCACTGATTGGCCAGGCTGCGCAGGGGTCTGGGGTGGGGGGGGGGCAGCTCGGCGCGGCGGGTAGCGGCGAATCGGTTGCGAGCAGCGGCGATCGTGTACTACACGCAGCTAGCAAAGTGCTAGCTGCGTGTATGGAAAAAAATTGTGCAAATCGGCCCAGCGGGGCCTGAGAAATCCTCCTGCGCAGGTTACCCAGAGCTGAGCTTGGGATAACCGGCAAGGAGATTAAATGGCACTACACACCCAGGAAATTAGCTGCCTTCTCAGCTGATCACTCAGCTCTATGCTTGAGAGGGTGTCAAGAAATAGGAACTATTTTGCATATACTATGGGAATGTCCACTAATTCGCCCTTATTGGTCTTCCATAAGTTCTTTCCTTAATAAAATTCTAAAATGTCACTTTAAGCTAAACCCTAAGGGCTTGTTGACATTACAAGAGCTTTTCTGAGCGCTTTGTGATTTTAAAAGCTCTTGCTAATGTTATCCTATGTAAGCGTTCACACTGGAGCGATGTGATTTTGTAAAAATCCCCCATAGCATTGTATTAGCAAGAACTTTTAACTATTTCTGCTGCCCGGACGTGAAGCTCACGTCCGGGCAGGTGCTCTGCTGCGGTGCCGCGATTCGGCGCGTTCCCGCGCGCGATCGCGGGCGTGCCCCCGTAACCACATGGTTACATGGAACATGGTTCCCGATCACCTATCCGTCTCCCCAGCAGAAAAACTGAAAGCGCTCTTACTAGATGCTTCAGTCTTTCTGCCGGTAAAAATTTCTGCATCCCCCTTGTGCTTCCGCTTAGCGAGAAGCACAAGGAGGGAAAAAAAATAGTTACTTAAGGGTCTGAACTTTTTAAATATGCATTTGAAGGGGGTATACTATGAACATTTTTTAAATTATAAGCTTGAAAATAGTGATGAACGCAAAACGGAAAAAATGCAACTTTATTTCCAAATAAAGTATTGGCTCCATACATTGTGATAGGGACAAAATTTAAATGGTGTCATAACCGAGACAAACGGGCAAATAAAATACATAGGTTTTAATTATGGTAGCGTGGATTATTTTAAAGCTATAATGGCCGAAAACGGATAAATCATGAATTGTTTCCGTTTTTTTCTTATTAATACTGTTAAAATGCATTTATAAAAAAAAATTCTTAGCAAAATGTATCACCCAAAGAAAGCCTAATTAGTGGCGGAAAAAAACAAGACATAGATCAATAAATGGTGATAAGTAGTGATAAATTTATTAGCGAATGAATGGGAGGTGAAAATTGCTCTGATGCATAAGGGGAAAAATCTCCGCGGGCTGAAATGGTTAAATTCTCTGTCATTTAAAAAGCTCTCGTAGTATGAATAAACCCTGAAATGACTCTTCTTCATCTAGACCTTAACACAATTTCAATAAATAAAAGACTACAAGTCACACATCTTATGTGCGGCTAGATCACTTCTCTTATCTAACTGGGCTTCCGTGGACATTCCATCTCTCTCGCAACTTAAAACACTAATTGATTACAATATCTCACTTGAAAAGAAATTAAGGACCAATGACACCCCACCACAAATCCACCATCCTGAGATCCTTTTTGATATTGATTGGAACTTTATTGGCATAGAATTGTGACATGTCCCTTATACTAGATCTTTGTCCTTAATTTACCGTATATACTCGAGTATAAGGGGACCCCACAACCTTAAAAATTGGGGAAAATTGATTTACTCGTGTATAAGCTAGGATAGGAAATGCAGCAGCCACTGGTCACTTTTATGGTGGCCATACATGGTACAATTTTTTCATACAATCTTACCATTTCTGTGTAGTATAAGGGTAAATTAAGTGAATATACTGAAAGGATAATTAGGCAGTTCCCTTATACTACATAGAATTGGTAAGATTGGATGAGGAAATTGTACCATGTATGGCCACCATTAGAGTGTACCTGAACTCTTGCAGTGGATAGAAGGAAAACAGGGAAATGCCTCCCCCTCATCTGTCAGCTGACTGCCAGGGCAAAACAGCTAATTAGTAAATACAGGATGTTAACAATATGTCTGCTTCCATAAAAGCAGGAAGTAGGCAAACTGCAGATGTATTGCAGGATTTGTTTTAGCTATAAACAAAGAGATATTTTTTCTTTAGCCACTTGCCGACCGCCCACTGTAGATTGGCGGCGGCAAAGTGGCATGCCCAGGACCACGTAACGCCAATTGGCGTTGGGTCCTGGGACTCTTCTGGGCCGGGGATCGCGCACTGTGATGCACGCGCATCCGCTGGCAATATGCTACGCCCACCCGCGACATCAACCTGCCGGCCATTCGGAAGCGCTGGCGGGTTGTTAACCCCTCGGTCGCCGCGTTACAAGCGTATAATACGCTTTGTAATGTATACAAAGCGTATTATACAGGCTGCCTCCTGCCCTGGTGGTCCCAGTGATCGAGGGACCACCAGGGCAGGCTGCAGACACCCTAGTCTACACCCAAACACACTGATCTGCCCCCCCCCCCCTGCCCTCTGATCGCCAGTGCACTGCTTGCATATATTCTCACTTGTAATCACCTACTGATCACCTATCAATCACCCCGTCACCCCCTGTCACCACCTGTCACTGCTACCCATCAGATTAGACCATAATCTGCCCCTTGCGGGCAACCAATCACCCGCCCACACCCTCAGATAGCTCCCCAGACCCGCTCTGATCAACTCGCCAGTGCATTGCTTGCATATATTCTCGCTTGTAATCTCCTACTGATCACCTATCAATCACCCCGTCACCCACTGTCACTGCTACCCATCAGATTAGACCCTAATCTGCCCCTTGCGGGCACCCAATCACCCGCCCACACCCTCAGATAGCCTCCCAGACCCGCTCTGATCAACTTGACAGTGCATTGCTTGCATATATTCTCCTCTGTAATCACCTACTGATCACCTATCAATCACCCCGTCACCCCCTGTCACTGCTACCCATCAGATCAGACCCTAATCTGCCCCTAGCGGGCAACCAATCACCCGCCTACACCCTCAGATAGCCCCCCCAGACCCGCTCTGATCAACTTGACATTGCATTGCTTGCATATATTCTCGCTTGTAATCACCTACTGATCACCTATCAATCACCCCGTCACCCCCTGTCACTGCTACCCATCAGATCAGACCCTAATCTGCCCCTTGCAGGCACCCAATCACCCGCCCCCACACCCTCAGATAGCCCCCCAGACCCCTCTGAACCCCAGTGCATTATTTACATCTGTTCTCCCCTCTAATCACCCATCAATCACCCCCTGTCACCACCTGTCACTGCTACCAATCATACCCATCAGATCAGACCCTCATCTGCCCCTTGCGGGCAACCAATCACCCGCCCACACCCTCAGAACGCCTCCCAGACCCGCTCTGATCAACTTGACAGTGCATTGCTTGCATATATTCTCCTTTGTAATCACCTACTGATCACCTATCAATCACCCCGTCACCCCCTGTCACTGCTACCCATCAGATCAGACCCTAATCTGCCCCTTGCAGGCAACCAATCACCTGCCCACACCCTCAGATAGCCCCCCAGACCCGCTCTGATCAACTCGCCAGTGCATTGCTTGCATATATTCTCCTCTGTAATCACCTACTGATCACCTATCAATCACCCCGTCACGCCCTGTCACCACCTGTCACTGCTACCCATCAGATCAGACCCTAATCTGCCCCTTGCGGGCACCCAATCACCCGCCCACACCCTCAGATAGCCCCCCAGACCCCTCTGAACCCCAGTGCATTATTTACATCTGTTCTCCCCTCTAATCACCCATCAATCACCCCCTGTCACCACCTGTCACTGCTACCCATCATACCCATCAGATCAGACCCTCATCTGCCCCTTGCGGGCACCCAATGACTGGCCCACACCCTCAGATCGCCTCAGATACCCCTGATCACCTCCCCAGTGCATTGCTTGCATCTATTCACACCCTGAGACACCCATCAATCACCTCCTGTAACCCCCTAGCACACCATCAAATCAGGCCCTAATTTGCCCTGTGTGGGCTCCTGATCACTCAGCCAAACCCTCATGTCCCCCTCAGACCCCCTTCTGATCACCTCCCCCAGTGCATTGATTGCATCTATTCTCCCCTCTAATCACCCACTGAGACACCCATCAATCCCCCTTCTGTCACCACCTGTCACCCCCTAGCACTCCTATCCATCAGAACAGGCCCTAATCTGCCCCCCTGCGAGCTTCTGATCACCCGGCCAAACCCTCACCCGCCCCACCGCAGTGACAGAACTTTTTTTTCTGATCACTGCTGGTACGACTTAATTGTGGCGAGACCAACCGTTATGCCATACAATACGCAACCGCCAATCAAAGAAGCTACTATGCCCAGCCTTTACGGTGGAAGCCACTCCAAGATTCCGAACGTAACATTTTTTGGGGCGTTCTCCTTAACATGGGTCTAGTCAAAAAGAATGTATTACGGTCTTATTGGTCTACGCACCCAATTCATCACATGCCCATGTTCTCTGCTGCCATGTCCAGGTCACAATTTGAGAACATCCTGCGCTTCCTGAACTTCAGTGCCAATACAACCTGTCATCTAAGAGGCCACCCTGCTTATGACTGGTTCCACAAAATGCGGCCCCTCATAGACCACCTGTCATCAAAATTTGCAGATGCTTATACCCCTGAACAGTCATTTTGAGGCATCTGGTTTCTAGACTGCTCCTCACGGTTTTGGGCCCCTAAAATTCCAGGGCCATATAGGAACCCCACAAGTAGCCCCATTTTAGAAAGAAGACTGCCCAAGGTATTCCGTTAGGTGTATGATGAGTTCATAGAAGATTTTATTTTTTGTCATTTTCCACTAACTTGTGACAAAAAATAAAATCTTCTATGAACTCACCATACACCTAACGGAATACCTTGGGGTGTCTTCTTTCTAAAATGGCATCACTTGTGGGGTTCCTATACTGCTCTGGCATTTTAGGGGCCCTAAACCGTGAGGAGTAGTCTAGAAACCAAATGCCTGAAAATGACCTGTGAATAGAACGTTGGGCCCCTTAGCGCACCTAGGCTGCAAAAAAAGTGTCACACATGTGGTATTGCCGTACTCAGGAGAAGTAGTATAATGTGTTTTGGGGTGTATTTTTATACATATCCATGTTGGCTGGGAAAAATATCTCTGTAAATTACATTTTTTTTTTATTTATTTTTTTACACACAATTGTCCATTTACAGAGATATGTCTCCCATACAGCATGAGTATGTGTAAAAATACACCCCAAAACACATTATACTATTTCTCCTGAGTACGGCGATACCACCTGTGTCACACTTTTTTTCAGCCTAGGTGCGCTAAGGGGCCCAACGTCCAATGGGTACCTTTAGGATTTCACAGGTCATTTTGAGACATTTGGTTTCAAGACTACTCTTCACGGTTTAGGGCCCCTAAAATGCCAGGGCAGTATAGGAACCCCACAAATGACCCCATTTTAGAAAGAAGACACCCCAAGGTATTCTGTTAGGAGTATGGTGAGTTCATAGAAGATTTTATTTTTTGTCACAAGTTAGCGGAAATTGATTTTTATAGTTTCTTTTCACAAAGTGTAATTTTCCGCTAACTTGTGACAAAAAATAAAATCTTCTATGAAATCACCATAATAGGCTAGATAATGTTTTCTGCATGGGGTCTTTTCCTGTGCAAAGTATTTCAAAGGCTGAGAGTTGTCTCCAATTATCTGGTCTAATGTTTTTACTACGAAGATAAAATCTAATCTGAAACATTGACCACCAATTTAGGTTCAGACTGGGAAAGTCTTGTTTTATTTTTGTATCTGCTTACCAGCCATCCTGGTTTCCAAAGTTCGCTACAGTGAGAATTTCCCGACTCCCCCCCCCCCCCGTTTTCCCCCGTTGAATGTCTAACTAATGATATATCAGGATTATGGGAGAGATATAGAAGCGGGGAGGTCCCTGGAGAGAAGCCTGTGAACCCTCTAACCTGGTCCAGAATCTATAAGGTGTGTCGCACCAGGGGGGGAATTTTCCAATCATTTCTATTTGTAGCGGGGATCCATAACAAACTATCCAGAGGGAGACTAGAGGTGTCTTTCTCTATACGTGTCCATTGTTTAGAGCTTGAGTGTCTGTTCCAGTCTACCGCCCTAGTGAGAACTGATGCGTAGTAGTGAAATCTAATATGCGGAACAGCCAAACCACCTGATTGTTTGGTCTTAAATAAAATTTCCCTTTTTAACCTAGGGGGTTTGCCCTTCCATATGAATCTATTAAAGGTCGCTTGAGCTTTCTGAAAGAAGGCCCCTAGGATCTTGATGGGCAAGGTCTGAAAGAGGTACAATAGCCTGGGCATAACATTCATCTTTAGTATAGCTATGCATCTCAGCCAGGAAAACTGTGGTCTATCCCATCGTTTAATGTCTTCTGACAGTGTATATAGAATGGGGGAAAAGTTCTGAAGGTATATGTTTCTCAGAGAGTCGGAAATGTATGTGCCCAGATACTTAATATTCCTGGTATTCCATTTAAAGGGAAAATTACTTCCCAGCTTCAATTTTTGTTCCACCGGTAATTCTATTCCATACGCCTCACACTTGTCTAGATTTATTTTAAAATACGACAGCCTACTAAATTTATCAAATTCCGATATGAGGTTGGGCAGAGTAGTATCCGGGTTCGTTAGGAAAAACAGGAGGCCGTCCGCGTATGCGGCTACTTTATGATGAACCTGTCCTATTGGTACTCCTTTAATGTCATCATTTTTTCTAATATGCCAGAGGAAAGGCTCCAGAGTCAGGGCAAAAATGAGGGAAGACAAAGGGCACCCCTGTCTAGTTCCGGTTTTAATTTGTAACGTATCAGAGAGAATACCATTAACTTTAATGCGGGCAGTTGGGAACGAGTACAATGCGGCAATACAAGCCATCATAGTACTTCCCAGGCCTGTTTGTTCTAACACTGCCCTTATCCATTCCCAGCTCACCCGGTCAAAGGCTTTTTCTGTGTCGGTGGAGAGTAGCATACATGGTATGTGCCTGGACCGGGCGAACTGGGAAATATCAATAGTCCTAATAGTGTTGTCCCTTGCTTCTCTATGTGGTATGAAACCTACTTGATCCCAGTGTACCAAATTTTCCATGTCATCTGCTAATCTGTTCGCTATGGCTTTTGAGAAAATTTTTAGATCTAGATTCAAAAGCGAAATTGGTCTGTAGCTACCACTTGATGCAGGATCCTTGCCAGGTTTATCTATAACTGTAATGTGTGATTCTAATGTTTGCATGGGCAAACTTATCTCAGGGTCTCCCCTACCCAGCGCATTATACATTTTACATAAGTATGGGGTTAGAGTATTTTTAAATTTCTTGTAGTATTTGTAACGATTGGTGTCAACACGCAGAGAGAATCTGATTATTGGTGAACTGCAGATTCACCAGTAATGCAGATATACACCAGATTATGAATGATCTGCAGAATCACTAATAATCCAGGTATGTCTAACCTCTGGACGCCTGAGCGATGTGAGTGTTTGGAGTAACAGTACTACTCTGAGCATAGACCACCAGGGACCCCGTTGGCCTGAGAGACTTGAGGAATACTTCCCTGACTGTGGGGAATATTCCTGTAGCCCGATAACTCCCTAGGAAAGGGGCCTAGGCTTGGATGCAGGAAGCCCTGCTGCTAATATAAACAGGCTTGCCCTAACTAGGTGTGAGGGCCTATTCTCTATGCCCTGGAACCGGGCTAAGGTATAACATAGAAATGACACAGTATCCTAGTCTTGGGTGTGAGGTCCGTAGTCACAACACCCTGGAACTGGTCTAAAGCATAACATAGAACTGACACAGTATCCTAGTCTTGGGTGTGAGATCCATAGTCACAACACCCTGGAACTCGTCTAAAGCATAACATAGAACTGACACAGTATCCTAGTCTTGGATGTGAGGTCCGTAGTCACAACACCCTGGAACTGGTCTAAAGCATAACATAGAACTGACACAGTATCCTAGTCTTGGGTGTGAGGTCCGTAGTCACAACACCCTGGAACTGGTCTAAAGCATAACATAGCATAAGCATGAGAAAGTATTCTAGCTCAGTGTGGATTCCCAGGTCCTTCCTGGTTCAAACACACTGTTGGATCTGACTGAGGTCTGTGTGCTAACACATAAGCATTTGCAATGGCAGACAACCAGCAACTTGCAAGCAAGCTGTATATATAGCTGCTGGAGTCTGCCGCCCCGCCCAAGCCATTCAGCCAATCATGAGTCCAGCAGGAATCAGCTGATCCTCCTGGTCAGCTGACACTTCCTCTGCTGGTATAAAGGTCCTGACATCTTGGCCACGCGCGCGTAGCTCTCCATGTCGTCCATATGAACCAACAGACCCAGCCACACCAACTGCACGCCGCCGCGTACAAACCGCCGCGTTGGACGCAGAAACAGCCGCCTCGCCGTCAGTACCAGCGGCGGCTTTTCCGCGTTCCCTCGTGGTGCCAGGCGCACGTCTCCGCATGCCAGCTGCTGTGCTGGATGCGGACTCAGCTGTCCTGCCGTTAGTACACGCAGCGGCTTTTCCGCGTTTCCTCACAGTATTCTATGGGGAAGCCATCTGGCCCCGGAGCCTTTCCCTGTTTTATATCTGATATTATTTTCTTGATTTCCTGTTCCGTAAATGGTTCCTCTAGAACCTGAATATCCTCATCCCCTAATCTTGGCAGATCTGCCTCCACAATGTATTGTTTTATTGCCTCCTTCAGCACCCTCTCCCCTCTGCTACTGCCAGGTTGTGGCAGATTGTACAATTTTGTGTAAAACTGCTTAAAACTGGCCGCTATAGATTCGCTTCTAATATGTTTTATGCCTTTTGCATCTATACAACAATAGTATTAAGTGCTCCGATCTATTGTTCAATTGTGTGTACCCTCACGATAGGGGAGCCTCATATGGTTAATCTAATCTCCAACAACCACAAACTACCATATAGTCTTCATATCACACTGTACTTTATTATAATTGAAATACAAAACCCCCCAAAACCCTCATAAAAACGTGAGCCTACAGTGATTCTCAGACTAGACATACACAGCCGGCTGTGTCAACCATGCTTCTCATTCATCCAGTGTCCACACACACCAATGTCTTTAACAGTCCCCCACAGTACCACATTACCTCCTTTATCACTAGATCTCAATATGATCTCCTCCGAGGATTTCAATTCTTGTAATGCCTCATGTTCCCCAGGGGATAAATTATCTTTAACAACTGGATGCCTGTTCAGGTATTTTAAATTATGTTCTACAGCCTCAGCAAAAGTTTTCAAGTGCGGATTTAGTGACAGAGGAGGAAAATATTTGGATTTTGGTCTCAAGTTGGTAAATACCAGAGGTCTATTCTCCAATTCCTCAGAGTCAATCTCATTCAAATCTGAGAGCGATTCCAAAGCTACCAGAGACTTCCTATCAGTCAATGTCATCTCTGTCTGGGACTGTTCACCATTAGATGCTACATTTCTATCTGGAGATTTTCCCCGCCCACATAACCTTAAAGAGGAACTCCAGTGAAAATAATTTAATATAAAAAGGTGCTTAATTTTTACAATAATTATGTATACATGATTTAGTCAGAGTTTGCTCATTGTAAAATCTTTCCTCTCCCAGATTCACATTCTGACATGTATTACATGGTGACATTGTTACTGTGGGCAGATTATGTAGCTGTTCTGGCTTTAACAGAAAGCTATAAACAGCCATTTCCTGTGTGTGTCATTGTTACATTGTGGCAGTTTGCCCAGAGTACCATACGGTACCAGAGCCTCTTGTGGGAGGGGTTTCAGCACAAAATCAGTCATACAGCGCCCCCTGATGGTCTGTTTGTGAAAATCATTATATTTTTCATGTAAAAGTGGGTATCAGCTACTGATTGGGATAAAGTTCAATTCTTGGTCGGAGTTTCTCTTTAAACAGCACTCTCCTCAAAAATAAACGTATATCTCTGTATACTTCAAAATGGTCACCATGGCGTATTGGGCAGAATGACAGACCTCGATTTAATAATGTTCTATGTGACTCTTTAATCTCATGATTGGATAGATTTACTAAATTTTGATTATCAAGTTCCATATCCAACTCTTGAGTCATCTCCTCACCCAGACCTATTCCTTCCTCTGTTGAGAACCCCTGGGGGGTTGATTTCGCTGGTTATACCGCATGCTTGTTACCAGCTCCCCCCACAGCTTAATATCTTGCAATACAATAAGAACTGCCTGATCATTCATACAGTAGAAGTGGAGTATTTCATTGGAGCTGTTATTATCAGGATAAGGACTTATATTGGCAGCTAAGCATTCTGGGCCTAAGAAATTCTGTGTGGACACACTTTATACAATGAGTCTTATTTAACTGGAGAGACACTCCCGGGAGTATAAAGCCTTTTGCATCTATGATTTGAGAGACATAGGTTCTTTGTTGCTGCTTTTTTAAAGCTTTGGCTAATAGCTTACCAGATTTATTCCCATGCAAATAGAAAGCCCATTGGCATCTACTAGCCGCTAATTTCGCACTGCTCTGCAGCATGGCATTGAGCTTTGTCCTTGCTTCCTCAAGTATATGTAGGTCTGCCTCCAGTTGGGAAAGTTTATGTCTAAGCTCCGGTCTGTGCACCTCTTCCAGCAGTTTCTGTAGAGCCCCCCCTCTTTCTTTTTTCCTTTTTGTGCCCAGCTGGATAGGGATTCCTCTCAGAGTACATTTATGAGCTTCCCACAGGATAGGAGGTGAGCTCTCCTCTGCGTCATTTATTTGAAAATAATTGTCTGTGTCTATTGATTTTTGATGCAGCTTCCTCATCTTGAAGGAGAGAAGTATTCAATCTCAAGTTAAATGGGAGTTCTCTTTTATCTCTGCATTGGAGAGTGGCACTCACTGGTGCGTGATCAGAATAAGAGATCACCCCTATGTCGGAGGAAACGTGCTCTGAGAGGAGGTTGTGAGAAATCATGATATAATTGATTCTGCTATAGACACTGTGTAGTCTCTTGTTTGTGAGTGTGTCAATCTGCAGACATCAACCAGCTGTCGTTCATGGAACATCTTTTTCAGCTTGTTAAGTTTTGAGTAAGAGATAGCTGACCTGCCCTATGAGGTATCCAAAGCTGGGTTCAAGGGCAGATTAAAATCTCCCCACAAAACCACACTACCCTCTGAAAAGGAGTCAAGAGTTTCCAGAAATTTCTCCATGAACGCCACCTGGTCAGAGTTGGGGGCGTACACCGATCCCAGAGTGTATTTTAGGCCTTTAATTGTCCCTTTAATTAGCACATATCTACCACTCTCCTCCAGCAGGGAGTCCAAGAGCACAAAAGGCAGCGAGCTGCTCAGCAAGATTGCAGCTCCTTTTGTCTTCGAGTCAGGGGTGTTTGTTTCTCCCGAAGTGTGTCTCCTGTACAAAGACCACCTGGGCTCTCTGCCTCCACATATCTTTCAAAAGGATCCTTCTATTTTCTGGGACGTTTAAACCCTTCAAGTTGATCGATACACATTTTAAGGGCTCCATAGGAGCAAATTGGAGTGTTTAGCATTATTGGGGGGTGTATCCCTAGAAGCGTATCTATCGGTCAAAAAATCAGAACAGTAAACCATTAACAGTAACTTCAACATGAAGAATAACATTATTTGTAGCGAAATCTCAAAAAGAGTAAAGACTGAGACAGTCTCCCTATTTGGAGAAAGATTGACCATTGTGATCAGTGAGGAACTCAGCCCCCCTTTCCCTCCTCGCCTGCTTTAATGTCAAATGTAACTGACCTATAGGGTCTAAACTTCCTCTCTAACCTCCTCTAACTACAAGCCTAGAGCACATTATCCCCAGTATGCATTATTTTCCCCTTATTCTCCTTATTAACAGTAAATTACATTTGATAACATACAGATTGCTATAAGTACACTATATGCTGCTTCCTATAACCAACTGAATCTGTTAAAAGCAAAATTATAGTTGTATCAGCCTATCTCTCCTAAATCCAGGATATGATTCCCTTTTACATGCATTAGCGGTGCTCCTATGTAAAGCTCTGACCGCCTCTAAACCACTCTTAACATGGATTCGGGTCCCAGAATGTGTGGTTAGGGGTGTCTCCCCAATTTTTAGCAAGAGAAATAAGCACCCCAAGAGGTGCGCCGTCTTCTGCCAGCTGGTCTATCCTCTTAAGTACAAGCATCTGAAGTCCAGACATTTAGGAAGTGAACTTGAGGCATAATCAGTCTTGTAGATGGTTATAACTAGCCCGTATTTTAAACAGAGTAAGTTTGTGCACTCTCAGAAGTGCGCTGTCTTCTGCTGGCTTATACTAGTTATGAACAATATCAACTGCGTAATGAACGCAGTGTTTGTACTAATGGACAACCGGACGATGAATGAGGTGGCTAACCCGTCCCCAGGCCCACCTCCAGGGCACTTTCAATGCTAGCATGTTCCTCACAATTTCTGCCAGCCTCAAATCAGGAGGCCCTAACCACTCGCCCTCTCCGTATTCTGTATTCTAAGTAACATCAATTAAACACTGTCTACTATGTGCAACAGGGAGAAAAAGAACTTATCTGTCATAACGTGTGCCTAGGGACTCTTGTCCTTGTAGATTGCCAGGGTTCCATGTGCGTTTTATCTTCGTTGTTTTCTAACCCGTTGAGGCAGGCCAATCGGTAGTTGCTCCGGGATCCAATCTGGGAGATCCCCGTGTGGTAACTCTAGGGCCTCCAGCAAATCCGATAGATCTGACGGGTCCTTCAGAGAAAAGGATTTGTCATCTTTCATAATAGTGACTTGGAAAGGGAAGCCCCACCTGTACTTCAGACCATGATCATTCAGCAACTTTAGCAGGGGTTGCAGCGCTCTCCTCTGGGCCAGAGTGCTGGGTGCAAGGTCTTGGAATAGTTGCAGCCGGTGCCCTTCAAATTCCACCGACTCCATATTCCTTGCTGCCTGCATAATAGCCTCCTTGACGCTATAGTGATGTAGCCTACATATCACGTTCCTGGGTGCATTCCCCTCCAGCGGTTGAGACCTCAAGGCCCTATGTGCTCGATCTAGCTTGATGGCGTTGTCGGCCGGCTTTCCGAGCACCATATTAAAGATGGTGACGAGTGTTTCCTCGAGTTGTTGTGTTTCGTAACACTCCGGTAGGCCCCTCACTCTGATGTTGCTTCGTCTACTGCGATTTTGTAGGTCTTCCAAACCACTGCGTAGCATAGTGTTCACCTTTGTCTGCATTTTGTTTGCTTCTTTCAGGCGTTCAATGTCTGCCTTTATGGCTACTGCATCCGCCTCCAAGGTCTGAAGCCGACTATCATGAGCTTCCACCTCCACCTGGACTACCGCTAACTCTGCCCGCGATGTCACAGTGATATGATCAGCCAATTCCGTCAAGTCTTCCTTCGTCGGTAAGTTGTGTAGGAAGTCTTTGATTTCGTTCAGAGATTTAGTTGTGGCAGCCGCCGAGTCCAACTCCCCTGCTGCTTTGCTCGCACCTGGGGCAGCGTCAGCCATCTTGACTGGTGTCTGAGTGGCCTAGTTTCTTTTGAGGTATTTAGTAAGCTGCTGTTGTTGCGGAGGTGATTTCTTTTTTTTTTGGTTGGTGGTCTTCGCTATCCCTCCTTGATCTTCCTGGCATCCTTTGGAGGTGAGAGAGGGTGTTAAAATTGTCTTTAAGCTGTTTTTAGGCTCGAAGGAAGGGAGAGCTTCTCACACACACGTCCTCACGCTCTCATGGCCGGCTCCGCCCCCAGACACATTTTATGACTATATATATATATATATATATATATATATATATATATATATATATATCAATTCCAAAAAAGGAAACATGGACTGTAAAGGATCCCTTAAAAGACGTGGTAGGAGACTCAATGGTGGATGAATAGGGCAGAGCTATTGAATGCTTGCTTTGCTTTTGTTTTCACAAGGGAAACATGTTTTGTTACATATTACAGATGCAGAAGGGTCACAGTCTTCTGATTTAAATATTAAATACTTGACGTAGAAAATAGTAAGGGCAAGACTAAATAACATCAAAACAGATGACATCCATCCTCCAATGCTAAGGCAAATTAGTTCAGTTATTGTTAAAAGTGTTTATTTTCATCTTTTGAGACTCTTCTAAAGATAGTTTCAGTAGACCGATGTACAACCCATATTTTCCCATTATTTAAAAAGAGAACAAAAGCAGATCTGGGAAATTATAGATGTGTAAGCTTATATCAGTTTTGCGCAAACTATTTGATGGTTTCCTAAGAGATGCCATACATAACTTCATAGCAGAAAATAATCTAATTTCTCAATAACTACATGGTTTTACTAAGGATAGGTCTTGTTTGACTAATATGCTCATCTTTGACTTGGACTCAGTATTCAGGTTCAAGTCACCAGGGTATCCTGTTTCTTATAAAACTCAACTGTTTTGTATAACTTCGTAAAACTTTAAATTCATATTTACAAACACATACATTGTAGATTTGTGCCAAAGTAAATGCACTATGTATATGCGTTCTATGTAGCTGTCACTTAAAGGAGTCATCAGGTGCCTTACTGTGCTTGCATGAAGCGATGCTGTCAATCAAGCTCACATTGACCGCAGTGTACTGCACAGGCGCAGAACTACTGTGCCTGCGCAGTACACCATGTACAACGGGGACCTGATTGACAGCGGCGTTAATGCAGGCACAGTAGCGGAGGTCGGCCTCTGCACACGGCGCGGACCCCGGGCTGGCGGCTGCGATCAGAGATGTAGCGTGGGACATGTCAGCTGTAAGGGGCTGGAGGAAGCCCCGAGTAAGTAAATCAGCTATGTTTTATTATGCCTGATGACTCCTTTAAAGAGACTCTGTAACAAAAATGTCATCCTGTTTTCTACCATCCTACAAGTTCCTAAACCTATTCTAATGTGCTCTGGCTTGCTGCAGCACTTTCTACTATCACCGTCTCTGTAATAAATCAATGCATCTTTCCCCTGTCGGACTTGTTGCCCTGTGTCTGGAAGACTGCCAACTCTTCCGTGCTGATCTGTTATGCACACCCCTCTCCTGGCACCTCTATGCACACTCCTGTGTGTGTGTTATTTACATAAGCCAGCAGCATCTCTGCTCTCTGAGAGAAGAGAGCTGGATAACAATCCTCCTCTGTTAGGCTGTGAAAGGAGCCAGAGCCGGGACAAGGTCCTTCAGCACCCAAGGCTGAGACACCAAAGTGCGCCCCTCCATCCCTCCCACCTCAGCTGTCACACACGGATTGCTAATAGACTAAGAGCGCCACAGGGCCCACAACCTCCCCAACACGTTAATCTCTAGTTATCTGGCTTGCAGTCACTGCTATGTATCCCCTTTTCTTATTTCTTTCTGCTTCAAACACAATTAGGAATGACAGCTGAATGAATTATGCGCCCCCTCCTACACTGCGCCCTGAGGCTGGAGCCTCTCCAGCCTATGCCTCGGCCCGGCCCTGAAAGGAGCTAGCTGACACATACTGAGGAATTAGACGCGGGCAGAGCTGTCTGCAGGAATAAACAATCAGCCTCACAGCCTGTCAGTGCATGAGAGCTGCAGGGGACAGAAGGTAAACACACAAATGATCTTTTGAGATTCAAAAGGAAGGCTGTATACAGCCTGCTTGTGTATGGATGTATTTTCTATGTGTGGACACACTGTACATCAACCTACTTCCTGTTTTGGTAGCCATTTTGTTTGTCTATAAACAAACTTTTTAAAACTGTTTTTGACTACTTTTAATGCGGCGGGGTGCGGCAAAATTGTGACAGAGGGGAATAGAAGATATCCCCTAACGCACTGGTATGTTTACTTTTGTGCGATTTTAACAATACAGATTCTCTTTAAGGCACTATTTACCCTTAGTGGCTCATATCTTCCTTTTGCTTTCTTTCATTTTGTGGTCACCAGAATACTGTTTTATGAACTTGGCATCAATACTTTCAAAACTTTTTCTGCTGTTATGGTTTGGAGTTATCACATACCTTAAGAGCACTGGCCCTTTAATAGCCATTGCCATTCAGTGGCATGCTGTTTTTTTTTTATCTAATATATATTCATCCTCTTGTCTTTATTTCACTGCCTAGCTGAAACATAATCCTCTGCTTACTTGTGTTTACAAGCAAGGCTGAGGTGACTCAGTGATTAGAGGAGAAAAGAAAAAAAAAAGGTCAGGGAACTAAACGGTTGGAGGAGATATTAAACTAGGATCTGGGGGGAGGCGGGAGGGTAAAGTCTCAATATGTAGACAAGATAAGGTAAAAAGACAGTGGGAGCCTAACATTATGGGGGGTGGAGAGGGGGGTTGGGGACAGTGTAAAGAGTAAGGAGGTTGGTAAAACTTCAAGTAGCCCATTTCATGTAACCAAAATTGGAAAATGGGGAGGTAAAAATATAAAGTGCATGGTAACCAATGCTAGGAGCCTTGCAAATAAAATGGACGAACTAGAGTTCATTCTGATTGACAAAGGCTATGACATTGTGGGAATAACCGAGACATGGATAAATGAAAGCCATGACTGGATAGCAAATTTAGAGGGATGCAATGTGTTTAGGCAGGATAGAACAGGGAAAAAAGGTGGAGGGGTTTGTTTCTTTGTTAAGAATTCTCTTACAGCTGTCCTGAACGATGAGATGGAGGAAGATTGTGAAGATGTCGAGTCCATTTGGGTAAATATTAATGGTGGAAATAGAGGTTGCCAATTGCTTATTGGGGTATGCTACAGGCCACCACATATTCATGAAGCTGCAGAACTGCAATTACTACAGCAGATTGAAAAAGCTGCAAGTAAAAATGAGGTCATAGTTATGGGTGACTTCAACTTTCCGGACATTGACTGGAGTATTAAGGCTACCGATTTTGGTAAAAGCAGCAGATTTCTGGCATCACTACAGGACAATTACTTGACTCAAATGGTAACGGAACCAACTAGGGGGAATGTGTTACTGGATTTGATCATTTCTAATAGACCAGATAATGTATCAAATGTGCAGGTTCAAGAAAATTTGGGAAATAGTGATCACAACATGGTAACTATTGTTCTGGTGACTGATAGGCCGCGGGGCAGCGGGACCACTAAAACTATGAATTTTAGAAACGCAAACTTCAATGAACTCAGTAGAAGCAGTAAAGTGTTGTACCGTGTTAGCCATGAGTAAAAGCAAGGAGTTTGCTCCTCCTGATTCAAAACTCCTTGCTTTCAATCAACTCAGGCAGGCACTAAGTTTGGTTAACTGGGATAATGTACTACAAGGGGAGGACACTGAAGGGAACTGGCAAGTTTTTAAGCTTATTCTCAATCAATATTGTAGTATGTATTTCCCATATGGAAAAAAAATGTCTAGGAATAAAAAAAGGCCTCTATGGATGAATAGAAAGGTTAGAGATAAAATGAAGGGGAAAAATAATGCCTATAGGATCCTAAAACAGGAGGTGACCGAGGCTGCATTAAGCAATTATAAGGTGTGCAATAAAAGTTGTAAAAAATAAATGAGGCTGGCAAAGATCGAAGCTGAAAATCAAAACGCTAGGGATATCAAATCTAACCCAAAGAAGTTTTGAAAGTACATCAACACTAAAAAAAAAAAAGAAAAGTTGACTGTATTGGACTCCGGGTGGGAACTCAATGGTGGATGACCAAGGTAAGGAAGAGTTATTAAATGCTTCTGTCTTCACAAGGGAAACATCACTGCTGCAAATTATAGATGCAGAAGAGTTTCAATCTTCCAACTGTAATATTAAATACTTAAAGGATACCACAACCGGGAAAAAATATACCTGCAGTGTGTTGGGGGTTTTAAGTACATACTTCTTGTCCTCCTGCCCCCCTCCGTCTGCCGCCATTCGTGTTATATTCATGCGCGACTTGCTTGACCTATGAACTGGACATACTGCACACAGTATGTCCTCCCCTGTTCACTTCTGGCCGGCGCATAGCGATCAGCTCAGAAGCACACTGACTCCTCCATCTAGTCTGGGCTGCGTGTGCGGTCCATTACACCAAGCATCACGTGACGCTTGGTGTAATGCAGCGCACATGCAGCCCAGACTAGACGGAGGAGTCAGCGTGCTTCTGAGCCAATCGCTATGTGCCGGCCAGAAGTGAACAGGGGAGGACATACTGCGTGCACATGGCGCAGTATGTCCGGTTCATAGGTCAAGCAAGTCGCCGAGACACCAGCATGAATATAACACGAACGGCGGCAGACGGAGGGGGGCAGGAGGACCAGAGGTATGTACTTAAAACCCCCATCACACTGCAGCTATACTTTTTTCCCTGTTGTAGTATTCCTTAACGCAGGAAGAAGTGAAGGCAAGACTAAAATTAAAAATAGACCTGGCCCAGATGGCATGCATCCTCGGGTCCTAAGGGAATTACGTTCAGTTATAGATAAACCCCTTTATCTTATCTTTTGTGACTCTCTTTCAACTGGCAGAGCCCCAGTGGATTGGTGTACAGCTCACGTTTTCCCATTATTCAAGAAGGGCAAAAAAACAGATCCAGGAAATTATAGACCTGTAAGCTTAACATCAGTTGTATGCAAACTATTTGAAAGGTTACTAAGAGATACTATACATGGATAGGATGGCTATATGGGGACATAAATGGCAGATGAAATTCAATGTTGAAAAATGTAAAGTTATGCATTTTGGTCGTACCAATGGTCTAGCACCATACAAAATAAATGGGATACAGTTGTGGACATCAAACTTGGAGAAGGACTTAGGAGTACTCATCGACAACAAGTTAAATAATCATACTCAATGCCAAGCCGCTGCAGCTAAAGCAAACAAAATTTTGGGATGCATTAAAAAGGGAAGTAAAAACTCTAGATGCTAGCATAATATTGCCCCTGTTTAACTCTCTAGTAAGGCGACATCTGGAATATGGAATTCAGTTCTGGGCACCACATTACAGGAAAGATATTGCAGTTTTAGAGCAGGTGCAGAGACGAGCTACAAAATTGATACGTGGGATGGAAGGTCTCAATTACCAAGAGAGGTTAGATAAACTGGGTTTATTTAGTCTAGAGAAAAGAGTAAGACGCCTTAGAGGGGATCTAATTATCATGTATAAATACGTCAGAGGGCAATATAAAAGCTTGGCGGATGAGCTTTTTGCCCCTAGGCCTTCTCAAAGGACTAGAGGACATGATCTGCACATTAAGGAAAAAAGTTTTAGCCATTTATTTAGGAAAAGGTTCCTTACAGTAAGAGTGATTAAGATGTGGAATGCATTGCCACAGTAAGTAGTTATGGCAAATTCTATACCTGCATTTAAAGGGGGCTTAGATGCTTTCCTTGCGTTGAAAGACATCCATGGCTACAATTACTAGGAATGCCCAATGATGTTGATCCAGGGATTTTACCTGATTGCCATTAGGAGTCGGGAAGGAATTTTTCCCTTTTGGGGCTAATTGGACTATGTCTTGTAAGGGTTTTTCGCCTTCCTCTGGATCAACAGGGATAAATGAGTAGAGATGTCGAGAACGGTTGGACTGCGAACGGTTCCAGACGAACTTTGGTGGTTTGCGTTCGCCTGCACCATGCAAACTTTTGCGGAAGTTCGATTCGCCCCATAATGCACTTTGAGGGTCAACTTTGACCCTCTGCATCACAGTCAGCAGGCACATTGTAGCCATTCAGGCTACACTAAGCCCTGGTGCCCCCCCCCCCCCCCCCCCCTTATATAAGGCAGGCTCCGGCGGCCATTAGCCTCACTCGTGTGCCAGCTAGAGACAGACTAGGGACAGCTGCTGCAGACTTGTTCTTCTAGGGGAAAATTAGTTAGGTTCTTGGCTGCTTAGCTTGCTCCTGGCTGATTATTATTGCTTTTATAGCACCCCTCAACAGCTCTTTTCAGAGCTCATCCTGTACTGTTTTTTTTTTCTGTGTGTCAAACTGACACTTTTGTTGCATGCACAGCCTTGCTAATTGATAGTGTGTGTGCCACTGCCAGCAGCACAGCACATTCAGTGACTACCTGTGTGTGTGACAGGGAGCTGCACATTGTACTTCGCAGTACTGCATATACCCAGTACCTGTTGTGTTTACTTAACCCACCTCATCACTGCATATACCTAGCTTTGTGTTGAGTGAAACCAGCTCACTGCATCTAACTACCTGTTGTGTTGAGTAAACCCACCTCACTGCATCTAAGTACCTTTACTGTTCAGTGAACCCAGCTCACTGCATCGAACTACCTGTTGTGTTGAGTGAACCCACCTCACTGCATCGAAGTACTTTTACTATTCAGTGAACCCACCTCACTGCATCTAACTACCTGCTGTGTTGAGTGAACCCACCTCACTGCATCTAAGTACCTTTACTGTTCAGTGAACCCAGCTCACTGCATCTAACTACCTGTTGTGTTGAGTGAACCCACCTCACTGCATCTAAGTACCTTTACTGTTCAGTGAACCCAGCTCACTGCATCGAACTACCTGTTGTGTTGAGTGAACCCACCTCACTGCATCGAAGTACTTTTACTGTTCAGTGAACCCACCTCACTGCATCTAACTACCTGCTGTGTTGAGTGAACTCACCTCACTGCATCTAAGTACCTTTACTCTTCAGTGAACCCAGCTCACTGCATCTAACTACCTGTTGTGTTGAGTGAACCCACCTCACTGCATCTAAGTACCTTTACTGTTCAGTGAACCCAGCTCACTGCATCTAACTACCTGTTGTGTTGAGTGAACCCACCTCACTGCATCTAAGTACCTTTACTGTTCAGTGAACCCAGCTCACTGCATCTAACAACCTGTTGTGTTACATATAGTTACATAGTTATTTTGGTTGAAAAAAGACATACGTCCATCGAGTTCAACCAGTATAAAGTACAACACCAGCCTGCTCCCTCACATATCCCTGTTGATCCAGAGGAAGGCGAAAAAACCCTTACAAGGCATGGTCCAATTAGCCCCTAAAGGGAAAAATTCCTTCCCGACTCCAGATGGCAATCAGATAAAATCCCTGGATCAACATCATTAGGCATTACCTAGTAATTGTAGCCATGGATGTCTTTCAACGCAAGGAAAGCATCTAAGCCCCCTTTAAATGCAGGTATAGAGTTTGCCATAACGACTTCCTGTGGCAATGCATTCCACAT
The DNA here is from genome assembly GCF_040937935.1 of Hyperolius riggenbachi. Taxonomy (NCBI): domain Eukaryota; kingdom Metazoa; phylum Chordata; class Amphibia; order Anura; family Hyperoliidae; genus Hyperolius; species Hyperolius riggenbachi. The sequence continues at coordinate 186,982,361 of NC_090651.1, read as the reverse complement.
CTTAATCACTCTTACTGTAAAGAACCCTTTTCTAAATAAATGGTTAAAACGTTTTTCCTCCATGCGCAGATCATGTCCTCTAGTCCTTTGAGAAGGCCTAGGGACAAAAAGCTCATCCGCCAAGGTATTATATTGCCCTCTGATGTATTTATACATGTTAATTAGATCCCCTCTAAGGCGTCTTTTCTCTAGACTAAATAAACCCAGTTTATCTAACCTTTCTCGATAAGTGAGACCTTCCATCCCACGCATCAATTTTGTTGCTCGTCTCTGCACCTGCTCTAAAACTGCAATATCTTTTTTGTAATGTGGTGCCCAGAACTGAATTCCATATTCCAGATGTGGCCTTACTAGAGAGTTAAACAGGTGCAATATTATGCTAGCATCTTGAGTTTTTATTTCCCTTTTAATGCATCCCAAAATTTTGTTAGCTTTAGCTGCAGCTGCTTGGCATTGAGTACGATTATTTAACTTGTTGTCAATGAGTACTCCTAAGTCCTTCTCCAAGTTTGATGTCCCCAACTGTATCCCATTTATTTTGTATGGTGCTAGACCATTAGTACGTCCAAAATGCATGACCTTACATTTGTCAACATTGAATTTCATCTGCCATGTATGTGCCCATATAGCCATCCTATCCAGATCCTGTTGTAATATGACACTATCTTCCTGAGAGTTGATGATTCTGCACAATTTTGTATCATCTGCAAAAATAGCAACATTGCTCACTACTGCATCTACTAGGTCATTAATAAATACATTGAGTGAACCCACCTTACTGTATCTGCATCTAAGTACCTTTACTGTTCAGTGAACCCAGCTCGTGGTGTGTGACAACGGCAGCAATCTCATTTCTGCGTTGAATTTGGGAAAGCTGACACACGTACCCTGCACGGCACATGTGCTGAATCTGGTCGTGCAAAGATTTGTGTCCAAGTACTCAGGCTTACAGGACGTCCTGAAGCAGGCCAGGAAGTTGTGTGGGCATTTCAGGCGCTCTTACACGGCCATGGCACGCTTTGTGGACATTTAGCGTAGAAACAACTTGCCGGTGAGACGCCTGATTTGCGATAGCCCGACTCGCTGGAATTCCACCCTTGCCTGCTAGACCAGGAGAAAGCCGTCACCCAGTACCTGTATAATTACAGTACAAGGACACAATCTGGGAGGATGGGGATGTTGTGGCCCAACAACTGAACACTGATGTAAAATACATGCAGGGTCATGGAGCCCTTTGAGGAGGTGACCAAACTGGTGAGTCGCGCTGAGGGCACCATCAGCGACTTGATCCCCAACGCCTACTTCCTGGAGCGTGCCATGCGTAGAGTGGTGGATACAGCTGTGGGGGAGCGTGAACGAAAACAGTTACGGCAGCAGGAGTCGTGGGAGCGATTTACAACTGAACCCGATGTTTCCACAACACCTGCGGCAGCACAGAGGGGGGAGGAGGAGGAGGAGGAAGAAGAGGAGTCGTGTGGGGAAGGAGAGGAGTCAGACTCTGATGATGGTGATGGGGAAGGTGTTTCTGTGGAGGAGGAAGAGGTGGCAGAAGAAGAACAACCGCGCCAGCCGTCACAGGGGGCTTCTGCTGCTCCACGTTCCCGTGGTATTGTTCGTGGCTGGGGGGAGAAAGAGGAGTTGCGTCCCGTCACTGAGGAAGAGCAAGAGGAGATGAAGAGTGCGTCTGCATCCAGCTTTGTGCAGATGGCCTCTTTCATGTTGTCCAGCCTGTTGAGGGACCCCCGTATCAAAAAACTCAAGGCGAATGACCTGTACTGGGTGGCCACGCTACTAGACCCTCGGTACAGGCACAAAGTGGCGGACCTGTTACCAACTCAACAGAAGGCGGAAAGGATGCAGCACTTGCAGAACAAGCTGTCGATGATGCTTTACAATGCGTTTAAGGGTGATGTGGCTGCACAACGCAATCAAGGTACCACTGGCAGTAACCCTCCTCCTCCCAAGTTCACGCAAGCAAGGACAGGACGCTCCAGCGATCTCAGGGTGATGTCGGACAGGCGGACATTCTTTAGTCCAACTCCTCACCATAGTCCTTCCGGATCTACCCTCCACCAACGGCTGGCCTTGAGTGTGGATGTAGACACTGCGTGCAGCGACGATTAACCCTTGGACTACTGGTTGCGCAAGCTTGACCTGTGGCCATACAACTTCTCTCTCGCCCTGCCGCAAGCGTCCTGTCAGAAAGAACCTTCAGTGCAGCTGGAGGCATAGTTACTGAGAAGAGAAGTCGCCTAAGTCACGACAGTGTTCAGTACCTGATCTTTATCAAAATGAATGAGGAATGGATCACGGAGGGCTAATGAACGACCGAAGACTAAGTCAGTCCCCACACACAGCATCTCTGCCTGCAGGCCGCTTGCCTTCTCCGCCACCACCAACAGGGTCCAGGACTCTAGGCGTATTCCTGAATTTTTAAGGCCGCTGCTAGCAGCGGCTGCTACACTAATTTTTCTGGTGCGTGTACATGCCTGCCTAATTATTTTGGCTGCACTGCGGGCGGCTGCAACAAAAAAACAAAAGGCATGCACATGTGCCCATCCCCCTTTGTGATCATTACCTTGCCGCGGTGATGGGGCTTGCATATCACAATGAAGCAATGACCTCTGGCTATTTGAGTGTCTCGGGTGGGGGTGGCACACAAAAGATAATAAGGTCGTTGCTTCATTGTGGTCAGACCAAATTTGATCAGCTGGACAGTCACTGTTGTTCTATCATTGAGCTACCACAGCCTGGTGACCATATGGGCTTGAAAACCGCCACAACCTACACTCTCGCCACGGTGCGCACCAGTCCAGCACGGCCGTCACTACGCAAACAGCTGTTTGCGGTGCGTTACACAGTGAGTTTGGTGTGTCAGTGTGAAGCAGAACTCTAATTACACTCCCTGATTGATGTATACCCATGCAAGATGTTTTAAAGCACTTTAGGCCTGCAATTTAGCATTCAATGTGATTTCTGGCCTTAAAACGCTGCTTTGCGTCACATCCAGATTTTTCCCCGGGACTTTGGGCATGTATCCCACTCCGCCATGCCCCCCTCCAGGTGTTAGACCCCTTGAAACATCTTTTCCATCACTTTTGTGGCGAGCATAATTTTTTCTATTTTTCAAAGTTCGCATCCCCATTGAAGTCTATTGCGGTTCGCAAACTTTTACGCGAACCGAACCTTCCGCAGAAGTTCTCGAACGGTGTTCGCGAACCGAAAATCGGAGGTTCGCGACATCTCTACATATGAGGGAGCAGGCTGGTGTTGTACTTTGTTCTCTGGTTGAACTCAATGGACGTATGTCTTTTTTCAACCCAAGTAACTATGTAACTATGTAAATGACATCAGTATTTCGCCTCAAACTGTGGGCAAAAGACATGGTTCCCACCTTATCTTCATTTACTATATAAAATTCACTGAAATCAAAACGTGGACAGTACAATACATGTTATAAAGGAAGGTAGGATAGAAAGGTGCTGGCACTGCAGCTAGGGGTTCAGGGAGGGTTGCAGGGGTGCAGACCAGGTATCCGGTGCGATGCAGATAGACCAGCGTGCTCAGGCTCAGATAGACATCATATGCAGGCAGAGAAAAGGATGAGAGATGCCGGCACTGCTGTAAACTGCTTGTTTATTCATAAAACATGGTGCAACATCGTGGATTCAATTGTATGCATATTGAGACGTAACATACCGGTTTGCTGGTAAAGCTGTGCGGTGGGTGCTGGAGGATGAAAGCCTTACGGCCGTTTCGCGCAAATGCGCTTCTACGGAGGCTGCGGAGGGCGGCTGTTTGCTGTCAGTTTAAATCCTAAACAGATCAGTGAGCAGCCAATTGCTGCTAAAGGCACCGCCTCCTCTCCACCAAAGGCGGCCAATGACATGCTGGGTTACAGTTCAATCCAGCATGGGACGCATGGGGAGTAGCACTTCCTGGATACGGTGGCCTAAATAGGACAAACTTATTAGAAGTCCTTTGCAAGTCTGCATAAGGCTGTCGTATCATAGATGGAGCTCAAGGCTTCCATCTAGTGACAGGAAAAATGTATAGCGGCCTGGACTTTTTACAAAGGGAAATTAAAGTGACAGTGCACTAATATATGTAGGATTGCCAAATAGAAATACAGACTGGCAAATATAATTTACAATATGATATAATTAATTTCAAAACCCATAAAAAGTGTTAAGAAGGGACCCGAGGGTCTGTGCTACAAAAAAATAGTGGAAGGGGTAAAAAACTAAAAATGCGCTGTAATATGCGCATAATCCTGGGTAACTCAGATTGAGGTAAGGAGGTCAGTAATATGGCTGTTAAGATTATACAACACAACACAAATATAATAAACATTGTAGAACAGTGCAGGGGGGAGGAGCGGGTTATTTACTGGGGTAAGGAGGGAAAAGTGGGAGGAAAGGTATGGGATCAGGGAGGGATGAGGGGAAAATAGGGGGGAAAAGGGGGAGAAGGGGAGGAAAAGAAGGGTAGGGGTATCCCCAGCATAGGAGCCAGTATTGTAAGCTGGATGTTCCTAAAGAAAACACATAAGTACAGGATACTAAGTGTCCAGAGCAGCAACATTTTAAATTCAAGGGTCCAGGGAACGTGCAAAATGTGCACTCTTTTATGGTGTCCTGGATACCAGTTAGGCTTGTGATCCATTTTTCTCAGGGTCTTCATGTAATGCTCTCGATCCACTAGGTCCTGATAATGCGTTTTAATTGTTTCAATCTCATGCAAAGTTTTTGCGTGCTCCTATTTGGTTCTTTCTAAAACTATATTCTGTAGTCCTGTGGCATGCTCAATATAGGCTTCTTTCCAAATCTGCAAAATCATCATCATCACAGTACTCTGAGGGCTCCACATACCGCCTAAAATCGCTTGCTGCAATTTTGTCGTCCTGGTGTTGTTGCAAAGTGGTTTTAGTCCAAAAAAAGTGACCTCCTTTTCACTCAACCTTCCCAGGTTAGTTTCAACAACCCCAGCACCCACCGTCTTATTGCATGATGCAAATACGGACGGATTTTTGAAGAATGTCTTCACATCACTTTTGCCGTTTTCTACTGCACCCCCTTGTTCCTGCTCATCTGAACTGTGTATATTGTCCTCATCTGGCTCTGTATACACTGCACTTCTCTGTGCTGCTGCTACTGCAGCCATGCTGCGTGCTCAAGCATTTGTACTGATAGAAGGTCACAAAGGAAGGTAGGATAGAAAGGTGCTGGCACTGCAGCTAGGGGTTCAGGGAGGGTTGCAGGGGTGCAGACCAGTGCTGGGCCGAAATTACGCATGAGCGTAATTACGCATCGTAATTCAATGTAAATTTACGCTTAAGCGTTACGCGTAACTTACGGTCTTACGCGTAATTATTTACGCGTAAGACCATAAGTGGTATCGTAATTACACTGTCTACCGTAATTGCTAGGCATGCGTAATTTTACGAACACTTACGCGTAATTTTACGCGTAATTACTAACGTAAAATCTCCCATTTTCTAAGAGTAGCCAATCAGTCAACATCCTAAGCAACCAATAGTATCTTCTCCCGCCCTTCAGTATAAGCGTACGTTTTGACGCATACGAATGATATGTACGCAATAACTGTCACATTGACGGCTATTGCGTACATATCGTCTGCATGCGTCAAAAAATATGCATTAATGGGTATTACGGCACTACGCGTAACATTGTAGTGTAAGTTTACGCGTAATTACAGTGATGTACCGTAGATAATTTCCTACGCCGTAACCGTAATTGCGTAATGCGTAATAGCGTAAAATTACGCGTAATGATCCGTAAGCGTAGATTTTTCCATTACGAGCAGCACTGGTGCAGACCAGGTATCCGGTGCGATGCAGAAAGACCAGCGTGCTCAGGCTCAGATAGACATCATATGCAGGCAGAGAAAAGGATGAGAGATGCCGGCACTGCTGTAAACTGCTTGTTTATTCATAAAACATGGTGCAACATCGTGGATTCAATTGTATGCATATTGAGACGTAGTAGTATTCAATTGTATGCATATTGAGCAGTAGCAGCAGCACAGAGAAGTGCAGTGTATAAATAATTACGCGTAAGACCGTAAGTTACGCGTAACGCTTAAGCGTAAATTTACATTGAATTACGATGCGTAATTACGCTCATGCGTAATTTCGGCCCAGCACTGGTCTGCACCCCTGCAACCCTCCCTGAACCCCTAGCTGCAGTGCCAGCACCTTTCTATCCTACCTTCCTTTGTGACCTTCTATCAGTACAAATGCTTGAGCACGCAGCATGGCTGCAGTAGCAGCAGCACAGAGAAGTGCAGTGTATACAGAGCCAGATGAGGACAATATACACAGTTCAGATGAGCAGGAACAAGGGGGTGCAGTAGAAAACGGCAAAAGTGATGTGAAGACATTCTTCAAAAATCCGTCCGTATTTGCATCATGCAATAAGACGGTGGGTGCTGGGGTTGTTGAAACTAACCTGGGAAGGTTGAGTGAAAAGGAGGTCACTTTTTTTGGACTAAAACCACTTTGCAACAACACCAGGACGACAAAATTGCAGCAAGCGATTTTAGGCGGTATGTGGAGCCCTCAGAGTACTGTGATGATGATGATTTTGCAGATTTGGAAAGAAGCCTATATTGAGCATGCCACAGGACTACAGAATATAGTTTTAGAAAGAACCAAATAGGAGCACGCAAAAACTTTGCATGAGATTGAAACAATTAAAACGCATTATCAGGACCTAGTGGATCGAGAGCATTACATGAAGACCCTGAGAAAAATGGATCACAAGCCTAACTGGTATCCAGGACACCATAAAAGAGTGCACATTTTGCACGTTCCCTGGACCCTTGAATTTAAAATGTTGCTGCTCTGGACACTTAGTATCCTGTACTTATGTGTTTTCTTTAGGAACATCCAGCTTACAATACTGGCTCCTATGCTGGGGATACCCCTACCCTTCTTTTCCTCCCCTTCTCCCCCTTTTCCCCCCTATTTTCCCCTCATCCCTCCCTGATCCCATACCTTTCCTCCCACTTTTCCCTCCTTACCCCAGTAAATAACCCGCTCCTCCCCCCTGCACTGTTCTACAATGTTTATTATATTTGTGTTGTGTTGTATAATCTTAACAGCCATATTACTGACCTCCTTACCTCAATCTGAGTTACCCAGGATTATGCGCATATTACAGCGCATTTTTAGTTTTTTACCCCTTCCACTATTTTTTTGTAGCACAGACCCTCGGGTCCCTTCTTAACACTTTTTATGGGTTTTGAAATTAATTATATCATATTGTAAATTATATTTGCCAGTCTGTATTTCTATTTGGCAATCCTACATATATTAGTGCACTGTCACTTTAATTTCCCTTTGTAAAAAGTCCAGGCCGCTATACATTTTTCCTGTCACTAGATGGAAGCCTTGAGCTCCATCTATGATACGACAGCCTTATGCAGACTTGCAAAGGACTTCTAATAAGTTTGTCCTATTTAGGCCACCGTATCCAGGAAGTGCTACTCCCCATGCGTCCCATGCTGGATTGAACTGTAACCCAGCATGTCATTGGCCGCCTTTGGTGGAGAGGAGGCGGTGCCTTTAGCAGCAATTGGCTGCTCGCTGATCTGTTTAGGATTTAAACTGACAGCAAACAGCCGCCCTCCGCAGCCTCCGTAGAAGCGCATTTGCGCGAAACGGCCGTAAGGCTTTCATCCCCCAGCACCCACCGCACAGCTTTACCAGCAAACCGGTATGTTATGTCTCAATATGCATACAATTGAATCCACGATGTTGCACCATGTTTTATGAATAAACAAGCAGTTTACAGCAGTGCCGGCATCTCTCATCCTTTTCTCTGCCCACAATACATGTTATGTAAGAAGATCAAGTACCGTATTTTTCGGAATATAAAAGACGCTCCAGCATATAAGATGCACCTAGATTTGATTTAGAGGGCACACATCTGGAAAAAATAAATAAACTAAACCTAGGTGCGTCTATGGTGCAGGGGCTTCTTATGGACCTCTAACTCCCTCAAAACTGTCTTTATCTAAGCTACACTGCCCATCTATACTAACACCTGCTACACTACACTTCACTTATCCCTGCTGCCCCCACCAACTACACCTTACTTCACTAACCCCTACTACCACCACCAAATACACTACACTACACTACAGTATACTACACTTCCCTCACTAACACCTGCAGTCAACCCAAACTACACTACACTTCACTAACTAACACCTGCAGCCAACCCAAACTACACTACACTTCACTAACTAACCCCTCCAGCCAACCCAAACTACACTACACTTCACTAACTAACCCCTCCAGCCAACCCAAACTACACTACACTTCAGTAACTAACCCCTCCAGCCAACCCAAACTACACTACACTTCACCCCTGCTGCATCTCACCTGATCCTGTCGCCGCGATCCTCCCCTCCTCCATCTGCCTGTCATCACCCGAGAGTCGCAGCAGCCATCATCTAAGGGTCCCATTAGGTGTCATCAGAGGGTCCAGCAATCCCATCCAGACTATCCTCGCTCTTTAAGTGTCCAAGTCGCCGGCTCCTCTTCACTGCAGTCATGCTTGAATGCAGCCTTGCGGTGATCACGCGGTGATTACGCGCTGCTGCCCCGCCGACTTCGTCCATAGTTACTGCGTCCTCTTCTTAGTTACAGTGCCCCTTTCTGCGTGATGAGGTCAGGCACACGTGCACCACTCGTCACACAGAAGTGGGCACTGTAACTAAGAAGAGGACGCCGTAACTATGGAGGAAGTCGGCGAGGCTGCATACAAGCATGACTTCAGTGAAGAGGAGCCGGCGACTTGGACACTTAAAGAGCGGGGATACTGGATGGGATTGCTGGACCCTCTGATGACACCTAATGGGACCCTCGGATGACGGTTGCTGCGACCTTGGATGACGGCGGTCAGATGAAGGAGGCGAGGATCGCGGCAGCAGGATCCGGTAAGTATGTTATGGGGCGAAAATACTGTACCTTGGAATATAAGATGCACCCACTTTTCCCCCCAGTTTTGGGGAAGAAAAAGTGCGTCTTATATTCTGAAAAATACGGCATTTATCTAGTTATATATGTGTTTTTCTCCCAGGCACAGTATGGCTAATCCTCCTGCTTTAGGCCTGGGGCACACCAAAACCCACTAGCAGATCCGCAAAATGCTAGCAGATTTTGAAATGCTTTTTCTTATTTTTTCTGTAGCGCTTCACCTAGCATTTTGCGGTTTTGGGAAGCGTTTTTGGTGTAGTAGACTTCATATATTGTTACAGTAAAGCTGTTACTGAACAGCTTCTGTAACAAAAACGCCTGCAAAACCGCTCTGAACTGCCGTTTTTCAGAGCGGTTTCCGATTTTCCTATACTTTACATTGGAGGCAGAAACGCCTTCGCAATCCAAAAAATGCCTCACCCCGGGAGTATGCTGTCACGAATTCGCGAACGCCATTGCGGCAAGCGCATGTAAATTGCGCACAAAATCGGTTCTGGAGTACCCCTTTACATTCATTAGCCTGCTATTAGAAAATGAGTGTTTTTCCATCTCACTACCCCTGCACTGGGGGAATGTGAGTGCTTGTTTACACTTCCTGAAGATCCCCAATAAAACCCTAAAACCAGAGCCATTCACATAGCACACAAATCTTCTCCAAAGGCGATACTAGCTAGGCCTGGACAAACAGGCCAGGTCGTAAACTCATTAGAACCCATTCACTTTCCTGCATCTAGCCTGAGGGGAGTTAGAGGGTTAGAGAGAATGACTTTTAATTCACCTGGATATGAAGGAATAAGTCATTCAGACATTTTACTAAATTAATCAGTTTTCTGTCGAGGCTAGCCATTACAAAATTAGCAGACCATAATTAGTAATGATTTGTGTGTGGTAGAACCAATCAGAACGTTCCTACCATTATCCGAAAACAAGCAACAGTGTGATTTGCCTCGGGATACCCCAAGATGCACATGTTTGGTATCTGTGTGACACAGAGAACGCTAGAAGCGCGCCCGTGTCACTCGCTGCAGGTTTTGGTCAGCTGTTGCCGAGCCATGATCATCCCAGTTATTTCCTACTCTTTCTGTTTGTCATGACAAAGGGCGGGAGAAGGTATACAACACCCATCTTCTTTTACAACTCCGCCCTCTGGCAGAGGAAGAGTTAAAACCAACAATGCTGGACAGAGAGGGGAGTCTTTTGCCCAGCCATCCTGTACCATCACGGATTTGGGCTGGATGATAAAAGGATTAATACCTATTCCACAGAACTTTCCAGAATTGGACTATATATCTCTGTGGGACTTCCCGCAAAGGACGCGGTAACTTGACAAACTGCTCAGACTGTAATCAGCTATTATTTTCATATTGAACCCTTATTATTTCTGTATCCATTTGTTTCTATTGCTATATTTTGTTCTGCATTATTTCTTTAAATAAATGATTTAAAAATCGTGCGTCTAAGTGCTGTTCTGAAACAAATCTCCGCCAAAAGAATTCACATCTTCAGAGAGACATGTTACCATAACTGTTTTGATATTAAATATTGTTAGTTTTGCTATCTCTAGAAAGGTTGTCTAATTAACCCTTTTTCCTACAGGATTTAGCTAGAGTTAGAATTAGCGCATTCGCACACTTTTGTTGCGGATTGGTGGCAGCGACCTGGCCTCTATATGAAAGCACAGATTGTATCGATTGTATATACAATCGAAATTGGACTGTGTGTGGACTCACCAACCAATCCAAAAGGTTACTTTGCCTGCAGTTCTGACTGCCTTCAGGATTCCCTCAGGGTCTGAGGCTTTTTATGGTAAACTGCAGCAAAGGGAACAGGAAATGGTGGGTGACGGCGCATACGTCACATTGCTGGCAGCGGTGCGACCAATCTTTGGCGTCACTCTGTTCACCCTATTACAAACCATAGGATGTGTCTATTCCCCGAATGGTAACGGTGTCAGATTAGACAAGATTGGCGCGCGTTGTCGCATTATTACCTGACGACCCAGCAACCGCTAATTTAACGTCAACTTTCTCACAGTCTTACAGGCCATTGGAGGCGATTAATCCCTGATGGTACTGGAGTAAGTTAGACGAGATTGCGGGTCTGTTCGTCACATTGGTAGGCAGCGGTGGGGCGGAGCCCAAATTGCTGTTAGTTTTTGCAGTTGTTTGGAGATCATTTTCAAAACAATAGAACATTGTCATTTAAGTAACTGTTCTACAGAGCTTAAGCTTTGAGCACATAGACGGTGCATCTTGATATAGCATAGAACCAGATTGTTACAGTTTTTATTTGGCTATGTCTGAGCAAGTCAATTACCAAATCATGTCCTTGCCCGACCTACAAAACCTTTGTCAGGCTCGGGGCATTGATATTCGGGGAAAACCCCAAGCTACACTGAGGACCACCTCATGGAAGCCGATGGCCAGGTGATTGATGTCTCGCCACAATCCAGTCCAGAGAGACAGGATACTCCTGAGCCGGAAAGTGCTGATGTTGCAGACCCAGCTCAAGAGACTGAAAGTACCCACAGGGACTTTGATGCACCCAGAGAGGCTGCGGATGACACTCGCAGTGGGACCGACAGCCCTGGCCCATCCTTTCCTGTCACTGATCAGGTGGAACAGCAGCTGCTGCAGCACCTGAGGGACACTGGCGATCAGGCATACCTGCAGTTACTTCTCGAGGAGAGACGACGCCAGTCTGATGAACGGCGATTGCAACTCGAAATCCAGAGGGAGGGGAGACGACTCCAGCATGAACTGGAAATGGCTAAGGTAAACCAGGCCAGCCAGCCTTCCTCACCTAGCCCTCTTCTGGCAGGGGGTACACCTGTGCCTGTGACCCCCAAAGCAAAATTTTCTGTTATGGAAAAGGGGGTGGACATTGATCTCTATCTGCGGTCGTTTGAGAAAGCGTGCCGACAGTTTCGCATCCCAGAGGCACAGTGGGCCATCCACCTGACACCCCAGCTGACGGGTAAAGTGCTGGATGCCTATGTCGAGATGCCCACCGATCAAGACGGCGATTATAAAGCTATCAAGGAGGCTATAATCGCTAAGTTCCAGTTAATTCCTGAAGTTTACCAGAAAAAGTTTCGTGCCCTGCAGAAGGCACCCGCAGACTCTCACACAGATGTGGTTAGCCGTCTGGGCACCACCTTCCATCAATGGGTTTGAGTCCTTAAAGAAAAGACTTTTGAAGCTATTGCGGATCTGATGATCCATGATCAGTTCCTCGCTATATGTGCTACAGATGTGAGGCAGTTTGTGCTGGAGCGGAAGCCTCCGTCTGCCAAAGAAGCTGCTGAGCTGGCAGACATGTTTGTTGCCACCCGGGTGCCAGATCTTCGCAAACCCGCGGCCCCGGATACCCGCAGACCGGCGGTACCAGATACTCGAAAATCCCTGGTACCTGACAGAGACAGAGCCCTGTTCCAGAACTGGAGAGAAGGCAGGCCTGCTGGGAGCTAGTAAAAAAGGGCGCACAGGGATATTGGACAAAAAGGGCGCCGCCATAGACTGCAATGCAAAATATCGGCTATTCGGCGCCCGGCAGGAAAAAAGGGCGCCCGAGAAATAGCGCTTACAGGGATCGTGGTAACTAAAGTTTTCGTTTACAGGATAAGGTTTAAAACAATTATCGTTTACAAGTTCGTTTTGACTTTGTGTTATACTTATTTTTTCGTTTTGAAATTTCGCTTACATGAGTTTTACGTATTTTTTTCGTTTTAAAATATCGCTTACAAAACTATAACCACTAAATTTTCGTTTACATTTCTTTTATCATTTAAAATTCGTTTTCATATGTATAATGCTTAAATACCGTTTCTCAGCCTGATTGTATTAGAAATACATCGCTTTTGGTATTAACTTTGTTTTTACACTTATAATGCGTTGATTATAGTTAATAAAATATCGCCTTTAATATTACTGTTATTTTAAGATTTCGAATGCATACGTGATTGTAAGGCTATCTATTGTATTGTGTGTGTGTGTGTGTATATATATATATATATATATATATATATATATATATATATATATATATATAATGTACAGTGCTGTGAAAAACTATTTGCCCCCTTCCTGATTTCTTATTGTTTTGCATGTTTGTCACACTTAAATGTTTCTGCTCATCAAAAAACATTAACTATTAGTCGAAGATAACCTAATTGAACACAAAATGCAGTTTTAAATGATGGTTTTTATTATTTAGTGAGAAAAAAAACTCCAAATCTACATGGCCCTGTGTGAAAAAGTGATTGCCCCCCCCTTGTTAAAAAATAACTTAAAGGTGGTTTATTACACCTGAGTTCAATTTCTGTAGTCACCCCCAGGCCTGATTACTGCCACACCTGTTTCAATCAAGAAATCACTTAAATAGGAGCTATCTGACACACAGAAGTAGACCAAAAACACCTCAAAAGCTAGACCTCGTCCCAAGATCCAAAGAAATTCAGGAACAAATGAGAACAGAAGTACTGTAATTGAAATCTATCAGTCTGGTAAAGGTTATAAAGCCATTTCTAAAGCTTTGGGACTCCAGCAAACCATAGTGAGAGCCATTATCCACAAATGGCAAACACATGGAACAGTGATGAACCTTCCCAGGAGTGGCCGGCCGACCAAAATTACCCCAAGAGCGCAGAGAAAACTCATCCGAGAGGCCACAAAAGACCCCAGGACAACAACTAAAGAACTGCAGGCCTCACTTGCCTCAATTAAGGTCACTGTTCGGAGAATGTCCGGCCATCTGTTCGTCAACTCAAGCTGAAGCAATCTTGGGTGCTGCAGCAGGACAATGACCCAAAACACACCAGCAAATTCACCTCTGCATGGCTGTAGAAAAACAAAATGAAGACTTTGGAGAGGCCTAGTCAGCGTCCTGACCTGAATCCTATTGAGATGTTGTGGCATGACCTTAACAAGGCGGTTCATGCTATAAAACCCTCAAATAAAGCTGAATTACAACAATTCTGCAAAGATGAGTGGGCCAAAATTCCTCCAGAGCGCTGTAAAAGACTCGTTGCAAGTTATCGCAAATGCTTGATTGCAGTTATTGCAGCTAAGGGTGGCCCAACCAGTTATTAGGTTCAGGGGGCAATTTCTTTTTCACACAGGGCCATGTAGGTTTTGAGGTTTTTTTCTCACTAAATAATAAAAAACATCATTTAAAACTGCATTTTGTGTTCAATTATGTTATCTTTGACTAATAGTTAACGGTTTTTGATGAGCAGAAACATTTAAGTGTGACAAACATGCAAAAGAATAAGAAATCAGGAAGGGGGCAAATAGTTTTTCACACCACTGTATATATATATATATATATATATATATATATATATATATATATATATATATATATATATATATATATATATATATATATATATATATATATATACACCTTTTTCTACTTATAATATTATTATATATACGTGACTTTAGGGCTAGTTATTCTATTAAAAATATACTGTATAAATTATTTTATTCATGTTATTTGTAGTGAAGTATTTTAAGGATTAAATATATTATTGTTTATATGTGTTTAGCGTGTTTGTGCGGTGGGGACCTTTTAGTTTTAGGCACCACCAGGGGGGTCTTAGGTTTAGGCACCACCAGGGGGGTCTTAGGTTTAGGCACCACCAGGGGAGTCTTAGGTTTAGGCACCACCAGGGCGGTCTTAGGTTTAGGCACCACCAGGGGAGTCTTAGGTTTAGGCACCACCAGGGGGGTCTTAGGTTTAGGCACCACCAGGGGGGTCTAGGGTTAGGGATAGGTACAGGGAGGGTTAGGTATAGTTATAGTGCAATATATACCATCAGGGGGTGGTTAGGTTTAGACACCACCAGTGGAGTATTAGGTTTAGGCACCACCAGGGGAGTCTTAGGTTTAGGCACCACCAGGGGGTCTAGGGGTTAGGGATAGGTACAGGGAGGGCTCTGTATGAGAGTAAGGTTACCTATAGTTACAGTACATTATATGTAATATATACAATTTATTACATTATGTGTATTTACACAAAGGGGGTTCTAGGTGTTAGGGATAGGGATAAGGAGAGATATCTGTGACCCTAAAGTTAGGTATAATTGCAGTAAAATACCTGTAAAATCTACCAATCTATTACTATGCTTAATATATGTGTAAATATCGTTTTTGTTATAGACGCTATTTGACGTTTCATTTCAGAATTCGTTTACTGTTATAGACGGTATTTTGCCATTTCATTTCCATTTATTTAATCTATTTAGCACTACATTATCGTTTATAACCTCTTAAACCTCTTTTCCAGGCGCCCTTTTTTTGATAGACGCGGCCTGCTAGCCCTGGGAACCGTGAGGCAAGGAAGCCCTGGTGTGAGCTGTGTCACAGGCCCGGACACACCAAGCAAAACTGCTATGCGAGGAAGTCAGTAGAGTTGGGCCGAACCTCCGATTTTAGGTTCGCGAACTTTCGCGGAACGTTCGGTTCGTGTTAAAGTTCGCGAACCGCAATAGACTTCAATGGGGATGCGAACTTTGAAAAAAAAAATTATGCTGGCCACAAAAGTGATGGAAAAGATGTTTCAAGGGGTCTAACACCTGGAGGGGGGCATGGCGGAGTGGGATACACGCCAAAAGTCCCCGGGAAAAATCTGGATTTGACGCAAAGCAGCGTTTTAAGGGCAGAAATCACATTGAATGCTAAATGACAGGCCTAAAGTGCTTTAAAACATCTTGCATGTGTATACATCAATCAGGTAGTGTAATTAAGGTACTGCTTCACACTGACACACCAAACTCACCGTGTAACGCACCGCAAACAGCTGTTTGTGTAGTGACGGCCGTGCTGGACTGGTGCGCACCATGGCGAGAGTGCAGGTTTTGGTGGCTTTACAGCCCATATGGTCGCCTGGCTGATGTAGCTGAATGACAGAACAGTGACTGTCCAGCTGATCAAATTTGGTCTGACCACAATAAAGCAACGACCTTAACTTCTTTTGTGTGCCCCCCGAGACACTCATCTAGGCACCGGTCATTGCTTCATTGTGATACGCAAGCCCCTTCACCACGGCAAGGTAATGATCACGAAGGGGAATGGGCACATGTACATGCCTTTTCTTTTGTTGTTGCAGCTGCCCGCAGTGCAGCCAGAAAAATTAGGCAATCATGTACACGCACCAGAAAAAATATTACAGCGGCCGCTGCTAGCAGCGGCCTAAAAAATTCAGCAATCCGCCTGGAGTCCCGGACCCTGTTGGTGGTGGCGGAGAAGGTAGTCAAGCGGCCTGCAGGCAGACATGCTGTGTGGAGGGACTGGGAGCGACTTAGTCTTCTTGGGGCAGGCCAGGCAGCCAGTCACACGGCGTGCAGGCAGAGATGCTGTGTGTGCGGGGACTGACTTAGTCTTGGGGCGAGCAGCAGCCCTCCGGGATCCATGCCTCATTCATTTTGATAAAGGTGAGGTACTTAACACTTTTGTGACTTAGGCGACTTCTCTTCTCAGTGACAATGCCTCCAGCTGCGCTGAAGGTCCTTTCTGACAAGACGCTTGCGGCAGGGCAAGAGAGAAGTTAGATGGCAAATTGGGACAGCTCTGGCCACAGGTCAAGCCTGCGCACCCAGTAGTTCAAGGGTTCCTCATCGCTGTTCACAGCAGTGTCTACATCCACACTTAAGGCCAGGTAGTCGGCTACCTGCCGTTCCAGGCGTTGGTGGAGGGTGGATCTGGAAGGGCTATGGCGAGGCGTTGGACTAAAGAATGTCCGCATGTCCGACATCACCATGAGATCGCTGGAGCGTCCTGTCTTTGACTGCGTGGACACGGGAGGAGGATTAGTGGCAGTGGTACCTTGCTGGCGTTGTGCTGTCACATCACCCTTAAAGGCATTGTAAAGCATAGTTGACAGCTGGTTCTGCATGTGCTGCATCCTTTCCACCTTCAGGTGAGTTGGTAACAGGTCCGCCACTTTGTGCCTGTACCGAGGGTCTAGTAGTGTGGCCACCCAGTACAGCTCATTCCCCTTGAGGTTTTTTATACGGGGGTCCCTCAACAGGCAGGACAGCATAAAAGACGACATCTGCACAAAGTCGGATCCAGTACCCTCCATCTCCTCTTGCTCTTCCTCAGTGACGTCACGTAAGTCAACCTCCTCCCCCCAGCCGCGAACAATACCACGGGAAGGTTGAGCAGCACAAGCCCCCTGCGACGTCTGCTGCGGGTGTTCTCCTGCCACCGTCCCCTCCTCCTCCTCCTCCCCCAAAGAAACACCTTGCTCATCATCCTCTGAGTCTGACTCATCTTCTGCACACGACTTCTCTTCTTCCTCCTCCCCCCCCCCCCTCTGTGCTGCCGCAGGTGTTGAGGAAACAGCTGGGTCTGATGAAAATTGGTCCCATGCCTGTTCCTGCCGTAACGGTTCCTGGTCACGCTCATTCGCAGCTTCATCCGCCACTCTACGCACAGCACGCTCCAAGAAGTAAGCGTAGGGAATTAAGTCGCTGATGGTGCCCTCACTGCGGCTCACCAGGTTGGTCACTTCCTCAAACGCCTGCATGAGCCTGCATGCATTTTTCATCAGTGTCCAGTTGTCGGGCCAGAATATCCCCATCTTCCCAGACTGTTTCATTCTACTGTAGTTGTAGAGGTACTGGGTGACGGCTTTCTTCTGTTCTAGCAGGCGGGAGAACATGAGCATGGTCGAATTCCAGCGAGTCGGGCTATCGCAAATGAGGCGTCTCACCGGCATGTTGTTTTTCCGCTGAATTTCCGCAAAGCGTGCCATGGCTGTGTAAGACCGCCTCAAATGCCCACAGAACTTCCTGGCCTGCTTCAGGACATCCGCTAAGCCAGGGTACTTTGCCACAAATCTTTGAACAACTAGATTCATGACATGTGCCATGCAGGGTATGTGTGTCAGCTTCCCCATATGCAAAGCGGCAAGCAGATTGCTGCCGTTGTCGCACACCACGTTGCCTATCTCCAGGTGGTGCGGGGTCAGCCACTCATCCACCTGTTTCTTAAGAGCAGCCAGGAGAGCTGCTCCAGTGTGACTCTCCGCTTTGAGACAAGACATGTCTAAGATGGCGTGACACCGTCGTACCTGGCATGCAGCATAGGCCCTGCGGAGCTGGGGCTGTGTAGCTGGAGAGGAGAACTGCCACTCAGCCAAGGAGGAGGAAGACAGCGAAGAGCATGTAGCAGGAGGAGAGGAGGTGGCAGGAGGCCTGCCTGCAAGCCGTGGAGGTGTCACAATTTGGTCCGCTGCGCCCTGCTTGTCATCGTTCACCACCAGGTTGACCCAATGGGCTGTGTACGTAATGTAGCGGCCCTGCCCGTGCTTGGCAGACCAGGCATCCGTGGTCAGGTGTACCCTTGACCCAACGCTCTTTGCAAGAGATGACACCACTTGCCTCTCAACTTCACGGTGCAGTTGGGGTATGGCCTTTCTCGAAAAATAAGTGCGGCCTGGCATCTTCCACTGCGGTGTTCCGATGGCCACAAATTTACGGAAGGCCTCAGAGTCCACCAGCCGGTATGGTAACAGCTGGCGAGCTAACAGTTCCGCCACGCCAGCTGTCAGACACCGGGCAAGGGGGTGACTGGCCGAAATTGGCTTCTTCCGCTCAAACATTTCCTTCACGGACACCTGACTGCTGCTGTGGGCAGAGGAGCAGGAAGCGCTCAAGGGCAGAGGCGGAGTGGAGGAGGGTGCCTGTGAAGGTGGAAGGGAGAAAGCGGCAGAAGCAGATGATGCACCTGAAGGAGGAAGAGGAGAAGGAGGGTGACTTTTCTTTTGTGTGCTGCTGCTGCTTTTGCTCAGGTGGCCATCCCATTGCTGTTTGTGCCTTTTCTCCAGGTGCCTTCGTAAGGCACTTGTCCCTACATGAGTGTTGGCCTTTCCACGGCTCAACTTTTGTTGGCAGAGCGAACAGATGGCTTTGGTCCGATCTGAGGCACACACATTAAAAAATGTCCACACCGCTGAGCCACCCTGGGATGTGGGCACTATGGGGACCTCAGCAGCTGATGCTGAAGGGCAAGTTGGCTGGCTGTACATAGGTGGCGATACATGGTGCCGGACACTGCCACCAGCTGTTTCTGACGAAGAGCTGCCCCAGCTTCTTTCAGCAACTTCTCTCCTCCTATTACTCTCTGACTCCCCCTCTGAACTGTCCCCCTCTTCATCTCCTCTATTGGGAACATACAGAGGATCCCTATCATCATCATCATCGTAATCATCCTGCCCAGCTTCGCTTGCCTCAGACAAATCCAAACATGCACCATCAGTAGGTCCTTCATCCTCCTTACACGTTACATCCATAGTGTTGCCGCGTAACTCAGACATATGAGCTGGTGAAAATTCATCTGGCTGTAACAACAATGGCTGTGCATCAGTGATTTCAACACTAAATAATTCTTGCGAAGTGTCAAATGCAGCGGAAGTGGTGCTAGTAGTAGCGCTGGTGGCTGAGCAAGATGAGGTGTTCTGTGTCGCTAAATACTCAACCACGTCCTGACAATCTTGGGAGGTGATGGGACATGCCTTCTTTCGAGCACTGTACTGTGGGCCAGGTCCACACGAAATTACATTTACACGACCTCGCGCAGACCTGCCGGGTGGCCTACCTCTGGCTCTGGCACTACCTCTTCCTCTACCTGTTTTGTCCATATCGGGTATGCACGGAGTGGTATATCACACTGCGTGCACTCACGTAGGTAGGTGGGTTTACTTAACTGCACAGGTATGCGCACTGATGCGGTGGGTTCACTGAACAGAACAGGTATGCAGTGGCAGGTTCACTGAACAGTACAGGTATGCAGTGGCGGGTTCACTAAACAGTACAGGTATGCAGTGGCGGGTTCACTAAACACAACAGGTATGCAGTGGTGGGTTCACTGAACAGAACAGGTATACAGTAGCGGGTCCACTGAACAGAACAGGTATACAGTAGCGGGTCCACTGAACAGAACAGGTATACAGTGGCGGGTTCACAGAACAGGTATGCAGTGGCGGGTTCACTGAACAGTACAGGTATACAGTGGCGGGTTCACTGAACACAACAGGTATACAGTAGCGGGTCCACTGAACAGAACAGGTATGCAGTGGCGGGTTCACTGAACAGAACAGGTATACAGTGGCGGGTTCACTGAACAGAACAGGTATACAGTGGCAGGTTCACTGAACAGAACAGGTATGCAGTGGCGGGTTCACTGAACAGAACAGGTATACAGTAGCGGGTCCACTGAACAGTACAGGTATACAGTGGCGGGTTCACTGAACAGAACAGGTATACAGTAGCGGGTCCACTGAACAGAACAGGTATGCAGTGGCGGGTTCACTGAACAGAACAGGTATACAGTGGCGGGTTCACTGAACACAACAGGTATGCAGTGGCGGGTTCACTGAACAGAACAGGTATACAGTAGCGGGTCCACTGAACAGTACAGGTATGCAGTGGCGGGTTCACTGAACAGTACAGGTATACAGTGGCGGGTTCACTGAACACAACAGGTATGCAGTGGCGGGTTCACTGAACAGAACAGGTATACAGTAGCGGGTCCACTGAACAGAACAGGTATGCAGTGGCGGGTTCACTGAACAGTACAGGTATACAGTGGCGGGTTCACTGAACACAACAGGTATACAGTAGCGGGTCCACTGAACAGAACAGGTATGCAGTGGCGGGTTCACTGAACAGAACAGGTATACAGTGGCGGATTCACTGAACAGAACAGGTATACAGTAGCGGGTCCACTGAACAGTACAGGTATACAGTGGTGGGTTCACAGAACAGGTATGCAGTGGCGGGTTCACTGAACAGTACAGGTATACAGTGGCGGGTTCACTGAACACAACAGGTATGCAGTGGCAGGTTCACTGAACAGAACAGGTATACAGTAGCGGGTTCACTGAACAGAACAGGTATGCAGTGGCGGGTTCACTGAACAGAACAGGTATACAGTGGCGGGTTCACTGAACAGAACAGGTATACAGTGGCAGGTTCACTGAACAGAACAGGTATGCAGTGGCGGGTTCACTGAACAGAACAGGTATACAGTAGCGGGTCCACTGAACAGTACAGGTATACAGTGGCGGGTTCACTGAACAGAACAGGTATACAGTAGCGGGTCCACTGAACAGAACAGGTATGCAGTGGCGGGTTCACTGAACAGAACAGGTATACAGTGGCGGGTTCACTGAACAGAACAGGTATGCAGTGGCGGGTTCACTGAACAGAACAGGTATGCAGTGGCGGGTTCACAGAACAGGTATGCAGTGGCAGGTTCACTGAACACAACAGGTATGCAGTGGCGGGTTCACTGAACAGGTATAGAGTGGCGGGTCCACTGAACAGAACAGGTATGCAGTGGCAGGTTCACTGAACACAACAGGTATGCAGTGGTGGGTTCACAGAACAGGTATGCAGTGGTGGGTTCACAGAACAGGTATGCAGTGGTGGGTTCACAGAACAGGTATGCAGTGGCAGGTTCACTGAACAGGTATGCAGTGGTGGGTTCACTGAACAGGTATGCAGTGGTGGGTTCACTGAACAGGTATGCAGTGGTGGGTTCACTGAACAGAACAGGTATACAGTAGCGGGTCCACTGAACAGTACAGGTATACAGTGGCGGGTTCACTGAACAGAACAGGTATACAGTAGCGGGTCCACTGAACAGAACAGGTATGCAGTGGCGGGTTCACTGAACAGAACAGGTATACAGTGGCGGGTTCACTGAACACAACAGGTATGCAGTGGCGGGTTCACTGAACAGAACAGGTATACAGTAGCGGGTCCACTGAACAGAACAGGTATGCAGTGGCGGGTTCACTGAACAGTACAGGTATACAGTGGCGGGTTCACTGAACACAACAGGTATGCAGTGGCGGGTTCACTGAACAGAACAGGTATACAGTAGCGGGTCCACTGAACAGAACAGGTATGCAATGGCGGGTTCACTGAACAGAACAGGTATACAGTGGCGGGTCCACTGAACAGAACAGGTATGCAGTGGCGGGTTCACTGAACAGAACAGGTATAAAGTGGCGGGTTCACTGAACACAACAGGTATGCAGTGGCGGGTTCACTGAACAGAACAGGTATACAGTAGCGGGTCCACTGAACAGAACAGGTATGCAGTGGCGGGTTCACTGAACAGTACAGGTATACAGTGGCGGGTTCACTGAACACAACAGGTATGCAGTGGCGGGTTCACTGAACAGAACAGGTATACAGTAGCGGGTCCACTGAACAGAACAGGTATGCAGTGGCGGGTTCACTGAACAGTACAGGTATACAGTGGCGGGTTCACTGAACACAACAGGTATGCAGTGGCGGGTTCACTGAACAGAACAGGTATACAGTAGCGGGTCCACTGAACAGAACAGGTATGCAGTGGCGGGTTCACTGAACAGAACAGGTATACAGTGGCGGATTCACTGAACAGAACAGGTATACAGTAGCGGGTCCACTGAACAGTACAGGTATACAGTGGTGGGTTCACAGAACAGGTATGCAGTGGCGGGTTCACTGAACAGTACAGGTATACAGTGGCGGGTTCACTGAACACAACAGGTATGCAGTGGCAGGTTCACTGAACAGAACAGGTATACAGTAGCGGGTCCACTGAACAGAACAGGTATGCAGTGGCGGGTTCACTGAACAGAACAGGTATACAGTGGCGGGTTCACTGAACAGAACAGGTATACAGTGGCAGGTTCACTGAACAGAACAGGTATGCAGTGGCGGGTTCACTGAACAGAACAGGTATACAGTAGCGGGTCCACTGAACAGTACAGGTATACAGTGGCGGGTTCACTGAACAGAACAGGTATACAGTAGCTGGTCCACTGAACAGAACAGGTATGCAGTGGCGGGTTCACTGAACAGAACAGGTATACAGTGGCGGGTTCACTGAACACAACAGGTATGCAGTGGCAGGTTCACTGAACAGAACAGGTATGCAGTGGCGGGTTCACAGAACAGGTATGCAGTGGCAGGTTCACTGAACACAACAGGTATGCAGTGGCGGGTCCACTGAACAGAACAGGTATGCAGTGGCAGGTTCACTGAACACAACAGGTATGCAGTGGTGGGTTCACAGAACAGGTATGCAGTGGTGGGTTCACAGAACAGGTATGCAGTGGTGGGTTCACAGAACAGGTATGCAGTGGCGGGTTCACTGAACACAACAGGTATGCAGTGGCAGGTTCACTGAACAGAACAGGTATGCAGTGGCGGGTTCACAGAACAGGTATGCAGTGGCAGGTTCACTGAACACAACAGGTATACAGTGGCGGGTCCACTGAACAGAACAGGTATGCAGTGGCAGGTTCACTGAACACAACAGGTATGCAGTGGTGGGTTCACAGAACAGGTATGCAGTGGTGGGTTCACAGAACAGGTATGCAGTGGTGGGTTCACAGAACAGGTATGCAGTGGCAGGTTCACTGAACAGGTATGCAGTGGTGGGTTCACTGAACAGGTATGCAGTGGTGGGTTCACTGAACAGGTATGCAGTGGTGGGTTCACAGTACAGGTATGCAGTGGTGGGTTCACAGTACAGGTATGCAGTGGTGGGTTCACAGTACAGGTATGCAGTGGTGGGTTCACAGTACAGGTATGCAGTGGTGGGTTCACTGAACAGGTATGCAGTGGTGGGTTCACAGTACAGGTATGCAGTGGTGGGTTCACAGAACAGGTATGCAGCCAGGAACAAGCTAAGCCTAACTAATCTTTCCCTATGAGAGACAGTCTGCAGCAGCTCGCCCTACTCTCACTAATGCAGGCACACGAGTGACCGTAATGGCCGCCGCTGCCTGCCTTATATAAGGGGGGTGGGGCTCCAGGGGCTAGTGTAGCCTAATTGGCTACACTGGGCCTGCTGACTGTGATGTAGAGGGTCAAAGTTGACCCTCCATGTGCATTATGGGGCGAACCGAACTTCCGCAAAGGTTCGCCTGCGGGACGCGAACGCGAACCACGGAAGTTCGCATGGAACCGTTCGCAGGCGAACCGTTCGGCCCAACTCTAGAAGTCAGCCCAGCCATCTAGCCCACAGGGGGCTAGCAACTCCACACCACTATCTGGCCCAGCCGGGGTCAGCAACGCCGCAACTCCTCGGTGGTCCCCAAATGCAACAGGGATCCAGCAATCACCAGCCTGTTGTTGTGAACGGGCAGACCGTCATCGGATTCCGTGATACCGGAGCAGATTATTATTATTATTATTAATTTATTTATAAAGCGCCAACATATTCCGTGGCGCTGTACAATGTAAGAAAACAAACAAGGGATACATAACGATACAGACAATGATATACATCAAATATGAACACTGATACAAAATACAGCACTGCTGATTACAATTTGATTTAACATGATGACTAAAATGTATAAATGTCTAACAGTGTGCAAGCAATTAAATTAATAACAGTCCATGACACAAAAGGATGAGAGCCCTGCCCTTGCGAGCTTACAATCTAAAGGAATGGGGTGGAAACAAGAGGTGGGGATGTATACAGTATATGTACAGGCAGTGCGCAATTAGGTTATTTAGTGGGTGCATGGCCTAAGCTAGAGAATATGCTTGTCGGAAAAGGTGGGTTTTGAGGGAGCGTTTAAAAATTTCAAAGGTGGGAGCAGATATTACCCTAGTTCGCTCAAGTCTTGTTAAGGAGGAGGATATCCTCCCAGGAAAGTACCTCACCCTGACAGAAGTCGGAGGTACTCGCACCCATGTTGCCCAGGCCCGAGGTGCGATCGACTGGGGAGTGGGATGCCAAGAGCGGGTTGTTGGGGTCTTGGACGATATTCCTGTTGAAACCGTGCTTGGCACGGATCTGGGCACCCTTGTGTGCCGTTACGAGTACCCTGTGGACATGCAGGAGGCCCAAGCCGGACTCCCTGAACAAAACCAGGTACTGTGCAAACCTTTGGGGAAACAGGGGGACGGGGACACTTTAACTGTTTTTTCTACCGTACCTAACGCAGCAAGGCGGGAGGTATCAGATGTAAACATACAACCCACTGATTGTCATTTACATGTTTCTACACCTGTCATCACTGATGAAAATGCACGTGTCTCTGATAACTGTGATGTGGATTGTATTGTACCTATTCTAGCCCTTACCCGTAATCTGGCTAAGAGCCTGAGCTCAGAGACACCAGAGGAGGTCTCGGCCTACTCTGATCACTCTGATCGACAGGCCTGTGATAATGTTGAAAGTCATATATTGGTTGAGAAAAATGCATGTGTCATTATTAACAATTGTTATGTAAATGCTGCTGTACCTGTTCTGGCCAGGACATTAACCATGGCCAGCCGCATGAACTTAGAGCCGACAGGAGGAATTCCCTTGGACGATTCTGACCTTCAGGCGGGTGACACCTCTGCTAAATATGACATGTCATGTAATGCAAATGTTGGTGATAATGTTGTGCATTATTTTGAGAGTACGCTGGCTGATGCTTCCAGTGACATCAGCAGTCTGGACTCAGGACTATCTGGAGAAGTCTCGACTTCCCCTGATATCCCTGACCCCCAGGCCAATGTCAATATTAATGTGATTTACACCAAATGTGATGTAGATTGTGTTGTGCCCACTTTAGCCAGTGCATGTCATATGGCTAAGAGCATGAGCTCACAGCCACCAGAAGGGGTTCCAGCCCACTCTGATCACTGTGATCACCAGGCCTATGACAAGTCTGTAAGTGACATATTGTGTGATGATGACAATCCCTGTGTAACTGTGCTGGAAGACACTCCCAGTGTTTCCAGTAACCTGAGCCCAGAGCATACAGGCATGCCTGTCAGCTCTGACCCCAGCAGGGAGTATGTTTCTCAGCAGCTGACCGCAGACCCTACTAAACAGCTGACTGAGACTTGTAGTCCCACATCCGTGAGGATACTACAGAGCAACTCCAACCTGGATGTGCTTGCGGGCCTGACCGCTAAGCTGCCAGCAGTTAAAGCTCAATTAAAGGTGTGCAGGGAGAATGGTAAATACTTAAGTGACCCCATTCTCCAGGTAGCAGACACCCCAGGTGAAAGCATGATCCCTGTGAATGTGTTAGGAGCCCATGCAGACAGAACACGGGAAGTCCTAGGAGTGTACAGCCAGTTAGAACAGGAAGAGACAGATTCCCTGTTAGGCTTGATAGCTCCCACACTAGAAGTGGCGGATGATGTGAACGTCACCCCCCACCTCTCTTACTCCCAGAAGGCCTCGCTGGAGCGCACTGCACACCCACAGCGAAACCTTCGCCAGGACCCTGGGCAGACCAATACAGCAGTTTGCAGAGGGGACACGGGGACCCACAAGCCCTTACGGCAGATCCCCTATCTCACCGCTCCTGCGGTGCAAGCAGAAGAGAAAAGGAAGTTTGAGGAGAGGTTACAGATAGCGGTCTTCCAAAAATCCTCTAGCCCACAGGCCACCAGGTTCTGTGAGGACTATAGGAGGCCGGACGACCTCACCATAACCGTTGCGTATTCCATGCCTCAAATCGGTGATCTGTTGGATTGGCTGGCATCTGCCAACTATCTAACAATCATGGATCTGAGTCACGGATACTGGCAGATTCCAAGCATGTCTGAAGCGCACAAGGAACCCGCGTTCATCATGCCCTTTGGCCCACATGCATTAATGCAGATGCTTTTTGGTGTGATGAATGCCCCAGCTACCTTTCAACAAGCCTGGAGTGACCTGTTGGAAGGCCAGCGCGGTTGTGCAGACGCTTACCCGGGCGACATCACTGTGTTCCGCCCAACATGGGAGCAACACCGCGATCCCTCATCCCTGGTACTAGGACAGCTGTCAGCTGAAAATCTGACTGTTGGAACAGACACAGATCAGATTGCCATGACTGAGGTGAAGGGAGAGATTGGGGAGATGCTGCAGTCAGGAGTCACCCCGTCTCCCGGAGTAAACCACGGATCAGATGGTCTTTCTCGCTGTGGTGAACCCTACAACACCAAAGGAGTAAGTTGCTCAGTACAAGGCATTGTGGGAATGCCTAGCCCCACCGCAACGAGTTCAGGGGGGGGGGGGGGCACAATTTTGCGAACGCCATTGCGGCAAGCGCATGTAAATTGCGCACAAAATCGGTTCTGGAGTACCCCTTTAAATTCATTAGCCTGCTGTTAGAAAATGAGTGTTTTTCCATCTCACTACCCCTGCACTGGGGGAATGTGAGTGCTTGTTTACACTTCCTGAAGATCCCCAATGAAACCCTAAAACCAGAGCCATTCACATAGCACACAAATCTTCTTCAAAGGCGATACTAGCTAGGCCTGGACAAACAGGCCGGGTCGTAAACTCATTAGGACCCATTCACTTTCCTGCATCTAGCCTGAGGGGAGTTAGAGGGTTAGAGAGAATGACTTTTAATTCACCTGGATATGGAGGAATAAGTCATTCAGACATTTTACTAAATTAATCAGATTTCTGTCGAGGCTAGCCATTACAAAATTAGCAGACCATAATTAGTAATGATTTGTGTGTGGCATAACCAATCAGAACATTCCTACCATTATCCGAAAACAAGCAACAGTGTGATTTGCCTCGGGATACCCCAAGATGCACATGTTTGGTATCTGTGTGACACAGAGAACGCTAGAAGCGCGCCCGTGTCACTCGCTGCAGGTTTTGGTCAGCTGTTGCCGAGCTATGACCATCCCAGTTATTTCCTATTCTTTCTGCTTGTCATAACAAAGGGCGGGAGAAGGTATACAACACCCATCTCCTTTTACAACTCCGCCCTCTGGCAGAGGAAGAGTTAAAACCAACAATGCTGGACAGAGAGGGGAGTCTTTTGCCCAGCCATCCTGTACCATCACGGATTTGGGCTGGATGATAAAAGGATTAATACCTATTCCACAGAACTTTCCAGAATTGGACTATATATCTCTGTGGGACTTCCCGCAAAGGACACGGTAACTTGACAAACTGCTCAGACTGTAATCAGCTATTATTTTCATATTGAACCCTTATTATTTCTGTATCCATTTGTTTCTATTGCTATATTTTGTTCTGCATTATTTCTTTAAATAACAATTTAAAAATCGTTCGTCTAAGTGCTGTTCTGAAACAAATCTCCGCCAAAAGAATTCACATCTTCAGAGAGACATGTTACCATAACTTGAAAGAAAATAAAGCAGAGGGACACCAAGAGCCCCAATAGTGTAATTCGTCTTGGGGACAACAAAATAAATGAGAAGTTAAAATTATACTTACAAACCAGGGTTACCAATAGGCAACCACTGTATAGGCAGGTGGGGAGAACAATCCTGACCCCACTCAGGAATAAAAAGTCGCTCTCTGTAGACAGGAAAACATGGTAACAACCCTCCACCCAGGGTGGACTCAATGTAGTGTACAAGATACAGAGGCGCCAAAAGAATAAAAGGTAATTAAATGAACTTAAAAAACCAACTGGTTAAACAGAGGAGGCAGCGGTGGTCTTACCCCCTCCAAACAGACACAGGCAAGGACTGCGATTCAGACAGTCAACAATTTATTCGGAACTCCAAAAAACAATGCAACGCGTTTCACGGGCCATACATCCCGCTTCCTCAGGCAAAATACAGTAGGAGTCACAGCATCTGTATTATATCAGCGAGCTCGGCGCCTCTGTTACCATAACTGTGTTGATATTAAATATTGTTAGTTTTGCTATCTCTAGAAAGGTTGTCTAATTAACCCTTTTTCCTACAGGATTTAGCTAGAGTTAGAATTAGCGCATTCGCACGCTTTTGTTTCGGATTGGTGGCAGCGACCTGGCCTCTATATGAGAGCACAGATTGTATCGATTGTATATACAATCGAAATTGGACTGTGTGTGGACTCACCAACCAATCCAAAAGGTTACTTTGCCTGCAGTTCTGACTGCCCTCAGGATTCCCTCAGGGTCTGAGGCTTTATGGTAAACTGCAGCAAAGGAAACAGGAATTGGTGGGTGACTGCGCATACGTCACATTGCCGG
Source organism: Hyperolius riggenbachi (assembly GCF_040937935.1). NCBI lineage: Eukaryota > Metazoa > Chordata > Amphibia > Anura > Hyperoliidae > Hyperolius > Hyperolius riggenbachi. Next base: position 186,953,389 of record NC_090651.1, on the reverse strand, counting down.
CAGCGGTGCGACCAATCTTTGGCGTCACTCTGTTCACCCTATTACAAACCATAGGATGTGTCTATTCCCCGAATGGTAACGGTGTCAGATTAGACAAGATTGGCGCGCGTTGTCGCATTATTACCTGACGACCCAGCAACCGCTATTTTAACGTCAACTTGCTCACAGTCTTACAGGCCATTGGAGGCGATTAATCCCTGATGGTACTGGAGTAAGTTAGACGAGATTGCGGGGCTGTTCGTCACATATGCGTTTCAGCAAAACGCCTCCCGCTCTGGTGTGAACCACCCCATCGAGATACATTGACCAAGCGTATCCGCAGCCGCAAGCGGCTGTAAAAACGCCAAAAAACCCGCTTGGTGTGCACCAGCCCTCAAAGAGGAACTCCAGTGAAAATAATGTAATAAAAAAGTGCTTTATTTTTACAATTATGCATAAATGATTTAGTCAGTGTTTGCCCATTGTAAAATATTTTAAATCCCTGATTTATATTCTGACATTTATCACATGGTGACATTTTTACTGCTGGCAAGTGATGTAGCTGCTGCTTGCTGTTTTGGCAGTTGGAAACAGCTGTAAACAGTTATATCCCACAATGCAACAGGGTTCACAGACAGGAAACTGCCAAGAGTACGTACTCAGAATTTCTTTGTGGGAGGAGTTTCACCACAATATCAGCCATACAGTGCTCCCTGATGATCTGTTTGTGAAAAGGAATAGATTTCTCATGTAAAAGGGGGTATCCGCTACTGATTGGGATAAAGTTCAATTCTTGGTCGGAGTTTCTCTTTAAGTGTATATATAGGTAAATAGAACATGTATGAGGTAAAAACATAGCCCAAATATAGTTAAGACACCAATAAAAAAAAAACCACTCTATTCACCTGAAGAAAGCAAAGAAGCTAATTAGGAATGCATTCTTCTATTCTAGAAACACCTCCCACCCCACTAATTGGGCTTGATTCACAAAGCGGTGCTAACTGTTAGCACGCCTGTGAAAACCCCCTTAGCACGTCTAAAATAGCTTTTCGTGCGCAAAACTTTATGTGCGTAAAACTTTACGTGCGCACTGCACAGAGCGCAGGGCGCTCTGCGCGAAGTGCCCATTAATGCCTATGGGACTTAGCGCACGCATAGGACTTTGCGCGCGGTACTAAGCGTGCGATCTGATTGAGAAAACTTAGCACCCTGGTTAGCGCGCCTAAAGACTTTAGACGTGCTAAGTAGGTTAGCACCGCTTAGTGAATCAAGCCCATTGTGTACCACAGTTAAACTCAGCTCTCTTCACAGAAGATCTTGTATGAATAAACTACCAAAATAATGTTTAGTGGGGCATTCCAGTGGTTTGCTACTTTCAGAAAACATGCAAACAAGAATAGGAATTAAAGTGTACCAGAGCTCAGGAAAATAAAAAGATTTATACATACCTCCAGCCCCATACACTCCTATTGCTCCCACGCCGCCACCCTCAGTCTTTTGCAGCGCCCGTACCGGGTCCCCGCACTTCTGGCAGTCGGAGCCAGTCTGACGTAAGAGAAGTGCGCCCTCTACGTATCTGCTGGAGAGATATGCAAAGAGCACACTTCTGCTGCGTACACTGGCAGCGACTGACGGAAGTGCGGGGACCTGGTACCAGCGCTGCAGAAGACTGAGGATGGCCGCGTGGGATTGATCGGAGCGTATTGGGCTGGAGGAAGCCCCAGGTATGTATAAATCTTTTTATTTTCCTGAGCTCTGAGTCCCTAAGGTAAAGGAAACAAAAATGTGAAACATTTGTATGGCAGGTTGTAGAAAACATTCCAATGTCTAGTGAAACAATTTCTAATAATTTCCTTATTTGTACATGCTGTGTGCCATTACATATTTTTTTTTCAGTTTACTGCTTTTTTTCAACATTTCTATTACAAAAGGGAGAAGTAAAAAGTAAAAAGAGCTTGGTGTAATAAGACCACCTCGGATCAATATTCAATGTATACACAATTGATCTAGTGCATAATTAAAATTAATAAATAGTACAAGATTATAAGATGAATAGGTAAATGTAATAAAGCAAAAATGAAAAGGAATAAAATGTAATGGTTATGCATGCATGTTCTATAAAATGTTGCAACAGAATAATACCCTCACGCATACAGTGGCTTGCAAAAGAATTCGGCCCCCTTGAAGTTTTCTACATTTTGTCACATTACTGCCACAAACATGAATCAATTTTATTGGAATTTCACATGAAAGACCAATACAAAGTGGTGTACATGTGAGAAGTGGAATGAAAATCATACATGATTCCAAACATTTTTTACAAATAAATAACTGCAAAGTGGGTGTGCGTAATTATTCAGCCCCCTTTGGTCTGAGTGCAGTTAGTTGCCCATAGACATTGCCTGATGAGTGCTAATGACTAAATAGAGTGCACCTGTGTGTAATCTAATGTCAGTACAAATACAGCTGCTCTGTGACGGCCTCAGAGGTTGTCTAAGAGAATATTGGCAGTAACAACACCATGAAGTCCAAAGAACACACCAGACAGGTCAGGGATAAAGTTATTGAGAAATTTAAAGCAGGCTTAGGCTACAAAAAGATTTCCAAAGCCTTGAACATCCCACGGAGCACTGTTCAAGCGATCATTCAGAAATGGAAGGAGTATGGCACAACTGTAAACCTACCAAGACAAGGCCGTCTACCTAAACTCACAAACCGAACAAGGAGAGCGCTGATCAGAAATGCAATCAAGAGGCCCATGGGGACTCTGGACGAGCTGCAGAGATCTACAGCTCAGGTGGGGGAATCTGTCCATAGGACAACTATTAGTTGTGCACTGCACAAAGTTGGCCTTTATGGAAGAGTGGCAATAAGAAAGCCATTGTTAACAGAAAAGCATAAGAAGTCCCATTTGCAGTTTGCCACAAGCCATGTGGGGGACACAGGTGATGCTCTGGTCAGATGAGACCAAAATGGAATGTTTTGGCCAAAATGTAAAACGTAATGTCTGGCGGAAAACTAACACTGCACATCACTCTGAACACACCATCCCCACTGTCAAATATGGTGGTGGCAGCATCATGCTCTGGGGGTGCTTCTAGAGGTGAGCGTAATGACTTAATTACGATTTCGCGTTATTAGTGTAAGTACGATTATGGCCGTAAGTATATAATCGTAATGAAGAAGGATTTCGCGAAATTCCGCGCAAGCGTAATTTTTGCGTAGCTTTCGCATTACAGTGGGTATCGCGAAATTACCTTTGCCTTGCATGCAACCGTTTGTAAGCGTAGTTACATAACGTAATTTCGCGATAGTTCATATTACTGTAAGCATTAATTTTCGCGTAGTTTTCGCGTTACGGTGGGTATCGCGAAATTACGTTTGCCTTGCATGCAAACGTTTGTAAGCGTAGTTACGTAACGTAATTTCGCGATAGTTCATATGAGTCTCATTGATCACAGTGTAATTATTGCAAAAAAGCTTGCTCTATGCGTAGAAACATTCTTGTCAATACACCCTTGAACTGCGCATGCTTAGTTTTTACATTATTTAACGCGAAAAAGCGTTCATATGCGAAAATTTGTTAGCGTTCATCTGACTACCGCTGATTCGCTTCTGATTGGCTAATGCGAACAAAAACAACAGGAACTTTCCTGTGTCTAGTAATTATTATTGTAAACCAAATTACTTTCATTTTCAAAATTAAAATGTATTTCTTTTAATAGCTAACAAGTAATTACAAAATTCGCGAAATTACGAAGAAATGCGAAATTACGTTATGGTTTAACGTGAAATTACGTTATGAACGAAACGCGAAATTACGCGTTGGAAATTACGCTTACGGTATTATCAATTACGATTTTAATGGCAATTACGCTACCATAATTTCGCGCCGTAATAGCAAATTTCACATGCGTAATTATAGTAACGCGAAATTTCGGCTCAACCCTAGGTGCTTCTCTTCAGCAGGGACAGGGAAGCTGGTCAGAGTTGATGGGAAGATGGATGGAGCCAAATACAGGGCAATCTTGGAAGAAAACCTCTTGGAGTCTGCAAAAGACTTGAGACTGGAGTGGAGGTTCACCTTCCAGCAGGACAACGACCCTAAACATAAAGCCAGGGCAACAATGGAATGGTTTAAAACAAAACATATCCAAGTGTTAGAATGGCCCAGCCAAAGTCCAGATCTAAATCCAATCAAGAATCTGTGGCAAGATTTGAAAATTGCTGTTCAAAAACACTGTCCATCTAATCTGACTGAGCTGGAGCTGTTTTGCAAAGAAGAATGGGCAAGGATTTCAGTCTCTAGATGTGAAAAGCTGGTAGAGACATACCCTAAAAGACTGGCAGCTGTAATTGCAGCAAAAGGTGGTTCTACAAAGTATTCACTCAGGTGGCTGAATAATTATGCACACCCCACTTTGCAGTTATTTATTTGTAAAAAAAATGTTTGAAATCATGTATGATTTTTGTTCCACTTCTCTCGTGTACACCACTTTGTATTGGTCTTTCATGTGGAATTCCAATAAAATTGATTCATGTGTGTGGCAGTAATGTGACAAAATGTGGAAAACTTCAAGGGGGCCGAATACTTTTGCAAGCCACTGTACATCTACATTTCCAATCTTACTCAGAGGTACATACCTAGCCACTCACTCCGCTTCTCCAATGAACTTTGCCTGACTAGTGACTACTATTGCATCACCCAATCCCATGCACACCTCCAGAACTTCTCAACAGCTGCTCCAACACTATGGTACGCCCTACCTCTCCCCATTAGAGTTTCCCCCTCCTTCAACACCTTCAAGACGGCCCTCAAAACTCACCTTTTCCCTCGATTTCCACGATTCCGGACGGAATTTGACGATTCCATTTTGTTGTGACGGAACGGAATTGCTATATCACTATGGCGGAATTTCCGCGGAAAAATGTGGAATTCTGTGGAATTCTGCAGAATGCAATTTTTTTTCCCACCGAACGAATTTCTGCCTAAAAATAAGAATTTCTGCTCGAAAGGCTTCCTTATTCCGGTCCTCGTGTTGGTGGTATAATGGTTAGGATAGCAACCTACCAAGCGGTAGGCCTGGGTTCTATTCCTGGCCAATGTATGTGAGTTGGCTTTTGACATCCTACAAATCCCTAAGCAAGCTCATTTTTCTCTTGGATATATCTCAATGGTACATGCTAGGCTGGCTTAAGCATGTAGCATTATAGTGTGTTGTGTTGGTGGTATAATGATTAGCATAGCAGCCTACCAAGCGGTAGGCTTGGGTTCGATTCCTGGCCAATGTATATGAGTTGGCTTTTGACATCCTACAAATCCCTAAGCAAGCTCATTTTTCTCTTGGATATATCATAATGGTACATGCTAGGCTGGCTTCAGCATGTAGTGTTGGTGGAGGTATAGTGGTGAGGAGAGCTGCCTTCCAAGCACTAGACCTCGGTTCGATTCCTCGCCAATGTACAGGTTCTTCTAAAAAAATTAGCATATTGTGATCAAGTTCATTATTTTCTATAATGTACTGATAAACATTAGACTTTAATATATTTTAGATTCATTACACACAACTGAAGTAGCTGCTGAAAAGCTTTATGGAGATGAAGATTTCATTTTTCAGCACAACCTGGTAGCTGCTCACAGTGCCAAAACCACTGGTAAATGGTTTACTGACCATGGTATTACTGTGCTCAATTGGCCTGAACTGTAACGATTGTGGAATCGTCTCCGTGGTCAGCGCACCAGACGTGCGCTGACACGGCGGATTTCCTCCACAAGCGTATAAATTTGCAGGAACCCAGCAGTAGGTGCAATGCACCTGCAGAGGGAAATTCCTGACGGCAGGTGGAGCTGTGGAGTGCAGAGGAACAGCTCCTCTGCTCTACCACACACGCCAGACAGGAATTGTACGAAGGGAAGAACTGTAATCGCAAGAGAAGCGATTGAGAGTGAGCATAGAGACAGATTGTGTGTGTGTGCATAAAACTAGTCGCCAACCCGCGACTGTGCACACACCACAGCAGATACGAAGCAGGAACGCGATCGCGAGAGGTGTGATCGCCAAGCGTGACACAAGGCTTACAGCAAGGCGGAGCACGAGAGTAGCAAAGGCACAGCAAATCATACAATGAGGAAATACGGAAAATAACAAACGCTAGCTAACCGCGAACACCGCACTCATTCGCAACAGTGCACGCGGTTACGCGCGGTCTCCACGTGATAAGCACAATAGAGACAAGCACGCCTAACTAACCATCGACAGACAAACATGAAACAGAGGACGCGAACGCTTGCTTAACGGTTACCTCACCGAGCCTCCAGCAAGCGTCCGTAGCAGACAAGACAGACACACGAAAACAGGGACAAGCGAGAGATAGGATCCACAGCACTAGCGAGAAGCGAGTGCGATCCAGGTACAGAGTAGCAGAACAGAAGGATCCACAGCACTAGCACTAGCGAAAAGTGGCTAGCGCGATCCCAGGAGACAGAACAGAAGGATCCCCAGCGCTAGCGAAAAGTGGCTAGCGCGATCCCAGGAGACAGAACAGAAGAGATAGCTGGTAGCAACCGCTGCACCAGCTATACTCCAAGAACAGAGATCAGAACTATTTCCTGTCGACCACCGCTGGGATAGGACAACAGCAACAGAACAAACAAACAGATAAATAATCCTAACTGCACTAGGGAAATCTGCCTAGCGCAGTTTCCAGGAATTACTCTAAGATAACTTCAACAAGAAGTAGCATTGCTGTTACTACAAACCCAGAAGGAATGACCAGCAAAGGACTGTGGGTAATCCCAACCTTTATACTGCCAGTCATCACAGGAGGCAGGTAGGGGATTTGCATAACGAATGTATGCAAATTCCTCAGCAGCAAGCTGCAGAACTGACAAAATGTCTCTCTTAAAGAGACCTGCAGAATGCAGACGTGAACAGTGATCAAAACGCTGCCTGTCTGCACAGGCAACTGAGCAGATTCTCACACCAACTCTCCTGACCTGAACCCCATAGAGAATCTGTGGGATATTGTGAAGAGAAAGTTGAGAGACGCAAGACCCAACACTCTGGATGAGCTTAAAGGAAAACTTAAGTGAGCTATAAAAAATGAGATTTACTCACCTGGGGCTTTCCTCAGCCCCCAGCAGCCGATCGGTGCCCTCGCAGCCCCGCTCTGACGCTCCAGGACCCGCCGGCGAACACTTCCGGTTTGGCCGTCACCGGCCGGCAGGCATGGGCTGCGAGGGCACCGATCGGCTGCTGGGGGCTGAGGGAAGCCCCAGGTGAGTAAATCTCATTTATTATAGTTCACTTAAGTTTTCCTTTAAGGCCGCTCTCGAAGCATCCTGGGCCTCCATAACACCTGAGCAGTGCCACAGGCTGATTGCCTCCATGCCACGCTGCATTGAAGCGGTCATTTCAGCAAAAGGATTCCCGACCAAGTATTGAGTGCATAACTGAACATAATTATTTGAAGGTTGACTTTTTTTGTTTTAAAAACACTTTTCTTTTATTGGTCGGATGAAATATACTAATTTTTTGAGATAGGAATTTTGGGTTTTCATGAGCTGTATGCCAAAATCATCAATATTAAAACAATAAAAGGCTTGAACTACTTCAGTTGTGTGTAATGAATCTAAAATATATGAAAGTCTAATGTTTATCAGTACATTACAGAAAATAATGAACTTTATACAATACAATACAATAACATTTGTAAAGCGCTTTTCTCCCATAGGACTCAAAGCGCATAGCTGTGTCTCAGATTAATACAGGGTTTCAGGCTGGGTTGTGTTACAGAGGAGATAGTCAGATGTTCATGAATGCCAGACTGAAAAGGTAGGTTTTCAGTTTAGACTTAAATGCTTCCAGGGATGGGGCTGTCCTGATTGGGTGTGGCAGGGAGTTCCAAAGTGTAGGGGCAGCATGACAAAAGGCTCTGTCTCCAAAGGTTTTGAGGTGGACTCTGGGGGTGACCAAGGTGTTACGTCCTTTTGATCTAAGATTGTGGTGGGTGTGATGTAGTTGCAACAAGTCCTTCAGGTATCCAGGGCCCAGATTGTGCAAGGATTTGAATGTCAGTAAGCCAATCTTAAACAGAATTCTCCATTTTATCGGTAGCCAGTGGAGTGAGCTCAGGGTTGGTGTTATGTGGCAATGGCGGGGTTGGCTCGTTAACAGCCTTGCGGCGGCATTCTGTACTAATTGCAGGCGGCGTAAGTCTTTCTTATGCAGGCCTGTGTAGAGGACGTTGCAGTAGTCTAACCTTGATGTGACGAAGGCATGAACTAGGGTTGGAAGATCCTCTGAAGGAATTAGGTGTTTAATCCTTGCAATATTCCTTAGGTGAAAGAAGGAATGTTTCACAACAGCTGAGATTTGATTCCTGAAGCTTAATTTCCCATCAATCAGTACTCCCAGGCTGCGCACACAGTCTGAGTTGTTCAGGTCTGAGCTCCCTATCCTTAGCGGTGTTGGTTGAGACTGGAGCTGCTTTGCTGTTGAGCCCTGGCCCTCGATACCAAGAACCTCAGTTTTGTCAGCATTAAGTTTTAGCCAATTATTATTCATCCACTCCTGAAGCTCAGCTATAGCCATAGCAATGATATGTCAGGCCATGTTTTTGTATGATTTCTCCAAGTGGCAGCATGTATATGGTGAACAGTAAAGGGGATAATATTGCGCCCTGAGGTACACCGTATTTTAGTGGTACAGGGTTGGAGAGGAAGGGCCCTAAGGCTACCCTTTGTGTTCTGCCAGCCAAGAAGGAGTTGAACCACCGGAGAACAATGCCATCTATGCCACAGTACTCTTGTAGCCTGTTGAGTAAGATTTCATGATCGACTGTGTCAAAAGCCGCTGAGAGGTCGAGCAAAATCAGGATGGAACATTGACCCTTGTCTCTTGCAATGAGCAGATCATTGCAAATCTGGGTGAGGGCTGTTTCACAGCTGTGATATTTCCTGAAACCAGATTGAAGAGGGTCAAGGATGTTGTTTTTGGAGAGCCTGGCTTCAAGTTGGAGGTAGACAGCCTTTTCAATAACTTTTCCCAGAAAGGGGAGGTTTGAGACAGGTCTGTAGCTGTTTAGAGCATCTGGGTCTAAGGATGGTTTCTTGAGTAGAGGCCTGATGATTGCTTCTTTCAGAGTAGAGGGAAACCACCCTTCTTGTAAGGAGCCGTTGACTATTTTGTGGAATGCCGGTGTAAATAGTTCAGGGCATTTCAACATGAACTTAGTGGGGCCAGGGTCCAGATCGCAGGTAGTCTGGCGAAGGTTTGAGAGGATATCCAAGATGTCTTTTTCAGTGATTACCTTAAAATCAGACCATGGTGGTAGGCTATTTTTGCACCGGTTATATGGCTCTGCATGGGTTTCTGGGGCTGTGAATTGAATGGCAGATCGTATGGAGGAGACTTTGTCTGAGAAGAAGTGGGCAAATTTCTCGCACAGTTCCTGTGAAGGTCTGATGCTGGATTTCCTGCAAGATGGATTGCAGAGACTGTCAACCGTGCGGAAGAGTTGGGCAGGTCTGTTGGCTGCATTTGCAATTTCGTGAGACAGGAATAAGGACTTCTTTTTGTTAATCATCGTTTGATATTTTTTCAGGTGAGCAATTAGGGAAAGTTTGTCATCAGGAGACTGATGTTTGCGCCACCTTTGTTCCAGTCTGCGTCCCTGTTTCTTTAGTTCCTTTATAGAGTTGTCAAACCAGCGAGCGTGATGTAATGGTGCGGAACATTTAATCTTTAAGGGAGCTATGGCGTCAAAAGCGGCTGAGACATCGTGGTTATATTTAAGGACCATGGATTCAAGGCCTAAGTTGTGATCTGTCAGTCCACCTAGATTGAGGCTGTTCTGAAGGTGTTGGGGTGTCAAACCTTTCAAGGAACGATATTTTATTAGTTCTTTCACTTGGTGTTTTGTAGCCGGTGCTGTAAAGGAGAAGTGGACAGTGTGGTGGTCTGACCAAACTACTGGATCAATTTCCACATTGGATATTAGGAGTTCTGAATGGAAAATGAGGTCCAAAGTGTGTCCTTTTTTGTGGGTAGGGAGGTTGACCGCTTGAGAGAAGCCCAGTTCATTCATGGAGAGAAGTAGCTTAGTTCCAAATTGGGAAGAGTGTGTAGCGACCCGTGCGTTAAAGTCTCCAAGAATTATCCACCTAGGGTGTTTCAGTGTTATGCAAGATACAAGTTCTGCTATTTCCTTGAGAAAAGCTGAGCCAGCGTCAGGGGGTCGGTAGACAAGCAGTGTTTTTTTTTTATTCCAGCTGAGAGCTGGGCTGCTAGACATTCAAAAGAGTGGGTGGGGGCTACAGCAAGGGGTTTAATATTCAAACTGGATTTAAAGCACAGAGCTAATCCTCCGCCCTTGCGGTTTTGCCTTTCACAGTGTAAAACTGAGTAATTGTCTGGTACCACAGCTGCGAGAGTGGGTCCTGAGTTCTGATCCAACCATGTCTCTGTAATTAAAGCTAGATCTGAAGCCTCTATTAGATCATGAATAACTGCTGTTTTGTTGTTTATGGACCTGGCATTGCAGAGTACTGCTTTAATGTTGTTTCCCTTAACTTTGAGGTCTGTGTTCCTAGCTCCTGGCTGGGGGTTGTAATCAGGAGTGTGACAGCTGTCTCTGTTATCTGGGTCCTTTACTGATACAGCTGATTTATAGATATGTGATGATTGCTTTGGCTTTGATTTATGGGTGCCTGCACCTCCTCCCCTCTTCCCCCGCCTTGTTTTCTTGAAAATCCCAAAGGATTTTAGAGGGGTAATCAAAGCAGAATCTATTTGTAAGAGTTTCTTGGGAACAGAGGTTGCAATATAGATAAGCATCTCAGCTGAGTATTTTAATGGTGGCATTTGGACAGCTGATAGACACCCTGCTGAGATCAAAGGGAAGGGGTCTTATGCAAGCTGTACTTCTCAGAAAAAAAAGGAGATGCTCCAGATTAAAACAAATTAAGACAGTTCCTTGTTTCAATTTAAAAAGTTTGGAATAAATGTAGAAATAGGATAGTCATAACATAGAAAGCTCACAAGGTGTTTTTTGCCATTTCCGTTACTTACAGAAGGATCAGGAGCTGAGGGTTGAAGAAAGTTGAAGAATTTCAAAGTTTGAGATCAGCTCCTAGCAGGCTAGGTATTTTCAGTCCAAGTCCAATTTTAATCCAGTTTAAATCTCAGCCATCCAAAGTGATCCATAATTTCTGATGAGCTGTAGTTGTTGCCAGAGAGGTGATGCATAGGATTCCTCTGTATTTTTGGTCCTGTCCATGCCCAAATGTATTTAAATAGTCAAATTTCTGAGACAAGATGTGGAGCAGCTTGAGAGAGCTGCAGCCCAGCTTGGGCGCGCTCAGTATCACAATATGCAATTTTTTTGAGAAGATCCTGTATGTGAGCTGGCTTTTGAAATCCTACAATTCCTTGGAAGACAAGATCCTCCTCCTCCTCCGGAGGAGGAGAGGGAAGAAGGGAAGGAGAAAAAGGACTAAGGGAACAGCCAATAGGTGGTTCTATTGGCTACCATTTAGGATAAACAAGGTTCCATTTGCGATTACTTTAATTTTTCCGCCGGAAGCCAGAATTCCGCGGCATTTCGTAAAAATCCGGCGGAAATGTCATAGTGACGGAACTAAGCACTAGCGGATCTTTCCGATCATCCCTACTCGTGTGCCTGCAGTAATTACAAACAACAATTATGGACAAGCACCATCCAATATCATTATAAATAAGTAGGCTTAAGGGAATGTGCTAATTGGGCAATAAGAGGATACACTTATAAACAAAGAAAAGTACCCAAAAAATGCAGCACCAAACCACTCCTGATAATTGTCAAAAAGTATTACAAAACTTTATTGGAAATAGGTTAACAATATTAAAATATTTAAAAATCACCAAAGGTGATGGCAGCGGTGTACAGAATACGCAAAATAGCAAGATAATACAATAATCACAAAGCCTAACAACCACCTCTAATAAGTATAAATATTGCAAAAAATGAATAGTTTAAAAAAGCGCATAATTATCTAATAAAGCCAGTGTACAGTGCAGGGTAATATAGTAAAAATGTGAAAAAGCTGCACAATATAAGATAGATCAAAAAGGATAAATGAAGGAAGGTGCAAGCAAAGGTCCCTGAGGTTTCCAATGGCAATAAAAGTGTAATGTCCAGTGAGACCAAACAATAAACAAAAAGAGCCCATGCACAGGCAAGAAAAAACAGCGCAAGACTTACGAGGTGGAAGAGGGAGGAACACGAATCACCGCTGCACGCCTAAATGCATCGCACGGGCTCTACCCGCTTCAGAAGGTTGTTAGGCTTTGTGATTATTGTATTATCTTGCTATATTGAGTATTCTGTACACCGCTGCCATCACCTTTGGTGATTTTTAAATATTTGAATATTGTTAACCTATTTCCAATAAAGTTTTGTAATACTTTTTGACAATTATCAGGAGTGGTTTGGTGCTGCATTTTTGGGTACTTTTCTTTGTTTATAAGTGCCTGCCTGCAGTAATTAGAGAAGGGAGAGCTGCTGCAGAGAGAGCTATAGGGAAAGCTTAAGGCTCATACACACATCAGACTATAGTCTTTGGAAAATGAAAGATCACAGACCAATCTTACCACCCTTCATGTAGTATGAGAGCCATACCTACACAGTCTTTTCTATGGAGCTGAACTCCCCATCAGAAAAAAATCTTTGCAAGATGCTGCACACAAAGATGCTGTACAGACTAGTGTTGGGCGAACACCTGGATGTTCGGGTTCGGGAACGTTCGCCGAACATGGCCGCGATGTTCGGCATGTTCGGGCCGAACCCCGAACTCCGCGAACATCCCGCTTTTGGGGGCCCTATGGGGTTGCAGGCATAAGGGGGGAGCATGCCCCGATCGCGGGGGGGGGGGGGTCGGAAATTCCCCCCACCCCCTCCACTAGCGCTCCCCCTCTGCCCGCTTCCCCATACAAAAGTTTAAGGAAAGTAAAATAATACCGGTGGTAGTGGCTGGCAGTGGCACTGTGAAGTGAGTCAGGAGGAGGAGTCCGGAGAGTGACGCGTTGAGGGAGGCCGGGCAGCGGGCGGTTCAGCGGTAGTACCCTTGTGGTACTTCCGCCCTTTCTCTGACCTCACGTCCTCTGCATACGAGGGTACGCGTCACGCGTACCCTCGTATGCGTCATCACGCAGAGGACGTGAGGTCAGAGAAAGGGCGGAAGTACCACAAGGGTACTACCGCTGAACCGCCCGCTGCCTGGCCTCCCTCAACGCGTCACTCTCCGGACTCCTCCTCTTCACTCACTTCACAGTGCCACTGCCAGCCACTACCACTGGTACTATTTTACTTTCCTTAAACTTTTGTATGGGGAAGCGGGCAGAGGGAGGAGCGCTAGCGGAGGGGGTGGGGGGAATTTCCGACCCCCCCCCCCCCCACGATCGGAGCATGCTCCCCCCTTATGCCTGCGACCCCACAGGGGCCCTGTTCGGCCAGGCATTGAGCCGTTCGGGCGAACTCGAACCTCACCCGAACAGGGTGATGTTCTGCAGAACCAGAACAGTGGCGAACACTGTTCGCCCAACACTAGTACAGGCACAAAAGATCAGTATCTGCAAAAGATCTGTTCCTGCCAAAAATCCATTCCTGCAAATTGCAATGATAGTCTATGAGATCTGCAGATCATCATACACACATGATTTAACTGACATTCATCTGCAGATCAGACAATCATCCGTAGATCTGAAAATCCATCCTGGTGGATCTGATCTGCAGATGAATGTCAGTTAAATTATGTGTGTATGATGATCTGCAGATCTCATAGACTATCATTGCAATTTGCAGGAATGGATTTTTGGCAGGAACAGATCTTTTGCAGATACTGATCTTTTGTGTCTGTACAGCATCTGTGTGTGCAGCATCTTGCAATGATTTTTTTTTTATGTGGAGTTCAGTTCCATAGAATAGACTGTGTAGGTATGGCTCTCATACTACATGGAAGGGGGTAAGATTGGTCTGTGATCTTTCATTTTCCAAAGACAATAGTCTGATGTGTGTATGTGGCCTGAGTTAGACTCTTGTAGGCTTGTTAGCTTGCTCCTTGCTGATTCTTATTTCTAAAAAAAACACCCCTCAACAGCTCTTTTGAGAGTTAATCTTGTTCTGGTAATCTATTTTTTTTTAATGTGTATGTGTCTCACAGACACTTGTGTTGCATAGACAGCCTTGGTAATTCCTACGGTGCCACTGCCAGGCCCAGCATATTCAGTGACTACCTGTGTGAGTGCTCGCATTGTTAATACCACCAGTCATTGCACCTGTTCAGGGTACCTGCCTGTGTGTGTGTGACAGGCAGCTGCACATTTGTAATCCCAATCACTGCACTTGTTCACTGTTCAGTGCACCTACCTACCTACCTACGTGAGTGCAAGCAGTGTAATATACCACCAATCACTGCACCTGTTCAGGGTACCTGTGTGTGTGACAGGCAGCTGCACATTTGTAATTTCAGTCACTGCACCTGTTCACTGTTCAGTGCACCTACCTACCTACCTACGTGAGCGCAAGCAGTGTAATATACCACCAGTCATTGCACCTGTTCAAAGTACCTGTGTGTGACAGCTGCACATTTGTAATACCAATCCCTGCATACCTGTTCACTGCACCCGTGTGACCGCACGCTGTTTAGTATACCAGTCCAAGCATACCTGTTAACTGCACCTGTGTGACAGCTGCACATTGTATTGTAATACCAGTCATTGCTACCTTTCACTGCACCTGTGTGACTGCACATTGTATTAGTCAAGTCAGTGCATACCTTTCACTTCATCCCTCCCCCCCCATATGGACAAAACAGGTAGAGGCAGAGGCAGGGGCAGACCCAGAGGCAGGCCACCCGGCAGGTGTGTTCAAGGTCGTGCTGACGTGATTTCGTGCGGCCCTGGCCCAAAGTACAGTGCTCAGAAGAAGACACATCCCATCAACTCCCAAGATTGTCAGGAAGTGGTTGACTATTTAACACACAACACCTCATCTTCCGCAGCCACCAGTGCTACTCCAAGTACCACATCTGCTACATTTGACACTTCACGGGAGTTATTTGGTGGGGAAATCACTGATTCACAGCCATTATTGTTTCAACAAGATGAAGGCGCTAAGCAAGTTACACCACCTCATATGTCTGAGTTAGGCGACATTATGGACGTAAGGTGTGAAGAGGAGGAGGATAATGAAGTATCTAGTGTTGGAGCAGTTTTGGAGGTGTCTGATACAAGCAAAGCTGGGGAGGATGATTATGATGATGATACTGCCATGGATGCCATGTGGGATCCTAAGAGACACGATGACCAAGGGGACAGTTCAGAGGGGGAGTCAGAGAGGAGTAGGAGGAGACGAGTTGCTGAAAGAAGCAGAGGGAGCTTATCATCAGAAACAGCTGATGGCAGTGTCTGGCGCCATGTATCGCCACCTATGTACAGCCAGCCAACATGCCCAGGGTGGCTCAGCGGTGTGGACATTTTTTAGTGTGTATGCCAAAGATCAGAGCAATGCCATCTGTACTCTCTGGCTCTGCCACCAAAAATTGAGCCATGAAAAGGCCAACACCCACTTAGGGACAACTGCCTTATAAAGGCACATGCTGAAAAGGCACAAACTGCAATGGGAAGACCACCAGAGCAAAAGCAGCACACAAAAGCAAAGCCACCTTCCTTCTCCTCTTCCTCCTTCAGGTGCATCATCTTCTTCAGCCGCTTTCTCCTTTGCACCTTTACAATCACAGCCAACCTCCTCCACTCCACCTCTCACCTTGAGCGGTTCCTGTTCCTCTGCCCACAGCAGCAGCCAGGCGCCCGTGAGGGCAGTCTTTGAGCGGAAGAAGCCAATGTCTGCCAGTCACCCCCTTGCCCGGTGCCTGACAGCTGGCTTGGCGGAACTGTTATCCCGCCAGCTGTTACCATACCAGCTGGTGGACTCTGAGGCCTTCCAAAAATGTGTGGCCATTGGGACACCGCAGTGGAAGATACCAGGCCACAATTATTTCTCCAAAAAGGCGATACCCAAACTGTATCATGAAGTTGAGAGGCAAGTGGTGTCATCTCTGGCACACAGAGTTGGGTCAAAGGTCCATCTGACCACGGATTCTGGTCTACCAAGCATGGTCAGGGCAGGTACATTACTTACACAGCCCATTGGGTCAACCTGGTGACCGCTGGCAAGCAGGGAGTACGTTGCTGTGCAGCGGACTTAGTGACACCTCCACGGCTTGCAGGCAGGCCTGCTGCCACTTCCTCTCCTCCTGCTACATCCTCTTTGCTGTCATCCTCCTCCTCCTCCTTGGCTAAGTGGCAGCACTACTCTACTGGTGCTGTGATCTCCTCTCCAGCAACACAGCCTCAGCTCCCCAGGGTCTATGCTGCATGCCAGGTACGATGGTGTCACGCCATCTTAGACATGTCTTGCCTCAAAGCCAAGAGTCACACTGGAGCAGCTCTCCTGGCTGCTCTGAACAAACAGGTGGATCAGTGGCTGACCCCGCACCAACTGGAGATCGGCAACGTGGTGTGTGACAACGGCAGCAATCTCATTTCGGCTTTGAATTTTGGGAAAGTTGGCACATGTACCCTGCATGGCACATGTGCTCAATCTCGTAATTCAGAGATTTGTGTCTAAGTACCAGTGATGCTCATTCGAGCTCGGATATCCGAGATACTCGGATAGCCTAGCTCTTTTTTCACTATTCGAGCTCGAATACCAAGCTCGAATAGTATAAGCTATCTGGGCTGTGCTATCCGAGCGCACTCGGATAGCAATCAGCTATCCGGAGATATCCGAGCTATCCAAGCTCGAATACGGAGCTCGGATAGCGTCATCAGTGGGTGACGTCACCTCGAGTCCTCACAAGTGAATCAGAGGGCTCCCAGCCCTCTGACTGCAGCCAATCACAGAGGGGGAGCCTGGCCAAGCCCCCCTCTATAAATAGCGGGCGCCATCTTGCCTCACTCGTCCTTGCTTGTGATTTACTGTACTGAGAGACTGCTCCAGTGCTTTTTGTCTGTGCAAGTGCATTTATTGTTCAAAACACCAAGCGTTTTTACACTCCAACACTTGATATTCACCTCTATTGCTTTGTATTGTAGATATATTGTATTTTAGGCAGTTTAGTTTGTGTGATTAGGGACTAGGGAGGGAGACTGTCACTGGTGCTGCTGCAGCTGCAGCAGCTAGGCCCTGTGCCTAGGCAAGGCATCCTGCCCTGCTCTTTGCTCTAGTCTCTAGTTACCTGTGCTCTCACCTGCCCTACTCTACTGTACTACTTCTGTGTTAGATAGATTATTGTACTATTTTGTAGTTAGCAAGGCCCAGCTTTACTGCTATACCTGTCCTGTATCTGCTCTCTGTAATCTAGTCACACCTGTTCTATTGTTTAGCTAGATTCTTCTATTGTTTAGTTAGTACTGTAGTGTACTCTAGTCTGTGTATAGGGACCGTCCGTCACCGCGTTACCTAGGGTCTTTGTGTGCGCAGTGCACGTCTGCGCTGCCCGCACCCTCTCGTTAGTGCTACACCCATCCTATTGTTTATATTACTTCTATTGTGTATTAGCTGAATTGTACTGTACTCTAGTCTGTGTATAGGGACACCGTCAGTCAGCGTCAGGTAGGGTCTTTGTGTGCGCAGTGCACGTCTGTGCTATCCGCACCCTCTCGTTAGTGCTACACCCGTGTCCTATTGTTCTTCTATTGTGTATTCGCTGAATTGTACTGTACTCTAGTCTGTGTATAGGGACACTGTCAGTCAGCGTCAGCTAGGGTCTTTGTGTGCACACTGTGCACTCTCTCGTTAGCGCTACACCGATCTCTGCTGTAGAGGACACCTGTCTGTCACCTCACACACCCACCACCACCAGTCCCACCCCATTAAAGTACCCCACTTGTCCCACCCGCCTTTACATACATAACTTTTTTTTTTCATTTGTATAATATTAAAAATATACAATGTCTGGCACTGGCAGCCACGTTTTGGGCAGGGGCAGCAAGGGCATCGGCAAGAGGAGGTCGCGGCAGCCGCGCCACCACCGCCATGCGCAGTCCTGCGTCTGCACCAGTGGCTATTCTGCCATTAGCCACTGGCCGTGGACGCCTTGGCCGCCCAACAGCTGGGAGTCACGCTGCAGAGACACAGCAGCAGCGTGTGGTGCAGATGTTCCTCCCACCGCCAGGTCGTAGCCGTCCTATTGAGGAGAAGGACGCAGACTCTGTGGTGGAACTGATGGTGTATGAGCAGGCCACCATTAGCTCTGGAACTGAGTCCTCCACCCCCGCCACCACTCCCATTCGCAAGAGCAGCAGCAGCTGCCCAGCACTGCCTGGGGAGGAGGAGGAGTGCAGTTCTCCAGCCCCAGCGGGCAACACCAGCACCCTGTCACTCAGCACCTTCTTTACCCCAAACACAGCGAGGGTATTGAGTGATGTTGCGGCAGAATTTGAGGAGGAAGAAATGCTGATGGCCACTTTGGGGGATGATGCTTTGGACAGTCAGACAGTGGTGACTGTCCATCAGCCCATGCATGCAGAAGGGGAGTTTGTGGGGTCATCCCAGCAGGACATGTTTGCGGAGAAGGAGGATGATGATGATGACAGGGTGAAGGACAGAGACTGGGTGGCAGATCCTGGGGATGTCATCAGCTCTGAGGAGGAGGAGGATGCGGCTGCAGGCCTTGCTAGAAGGATCAGCATCACAGACATGGGCAGGATCAGAAGTGGGCGTGGTATGCAGTCCACACAGAGTGCTGATCCGGAGAGTTCTACCCGTGCCACCAGCCGCACCAAGAACCCCCCCCCCTCCCCCCCAACCACCACAGGGAGACCAGCGGCAGCAGCACCTTCGAGCCAAAGGGGAAACTTCACCTCCCCAATTTGGAATTTTTTCACCCTGCCATATGTGGATTGCAAGTATGCCACCTGCAACCAGTGCCGCCAGCAGCTCAGCAGAGGGAAGGACCCCTCTGCGTACGGCACCACTTCTCTGGTGACCCATCAGGCAGGGAAACACTTTCATGAGCATGAGGAGTTCATGAAGTTGAAGGAAGCTGGCAGTGGCAGTGGCAGACCCGCCACCACTGCGAAGCCGTCGGGAGCAGCCACCCACCCTCCTCCACCTCCTCCAGCAGCACCAGCAGGAGTGCGTCAGAAACGCACTGCTCCTCCTCCCTCTGCAACTCCTGCCACCGACACTGAGGCCTGTTCTGGCAGCCAGTCCTCAGTGGCCTCCTCTGCTCCCTCCAGTGATTCCCGTGCCAGCAAAAGGCGTCGCCAGACCCTGCTCAGCGACACCTTCCAGGGGGTGGTCAGGGTTCTGCCTCCCAGCAGCCGTCGCGTGCGTCAGCTGAACGGCTTGCTGGCACGGGCCATGTGCTCCCAACTCCTGCCTTGTGCAAGAGGAGAGCGACGTGCGTGCGCTCCTGATGTGTGCAGCCCCTGATTGGCCAATCCCCAGCCGACATTTTTTTGCACGCACGGCCATCCCTGCACTGCGACGCTCTGTGATGGCCAATGTCGGGAGAGGGCTGGATCATGCGGTGGGTCAACGGGTCCACGTCACCATGGACTCGTGGAGCAGCCGGTTTGGGACAGGCCGCTATCTGTCCTTCACTGCGCATTGGGTCAGCTTGGTGGAAGGGGGTGAGGAGGGGGGAGCAGCATCGGGCACTGTCAGAGCAGCAGCAGCAGCAACAATGCAGTGGGTGGTGCCACCATGCAGGGTCAGCGGAATTGCAGCAGGTTCCTCTGATCCACTTCCATCCTCCGGCACACCAGCCCAAACCAGCGCTGCTGGAATTGGTCAGCCTGGGGAAGACCAAACTGACGGCGAACCATGTCCTGGCCAAACTCCGAGAGCAGGAGAGGAATTGGCTGACCCCAGAGGCCTCAGAGTCGGAGAGGTGGTGTCTGACAATGGGGCAAACCTGGTTGCTGCAATCAGCAGGGGAGACCTGACCCACATCCCCTGCCTGGCGCACGTCCTGAACCTGGTAGTCCAAAAGTTCATGCAGACCTACCAGGGGATGGACCGACTCCTTGAGGCGGCAAGGAAGGTTGTGCGTCATTTCCGGCACTCGGCTGCAGCTGTAGCGAGCCTGAAAGAGGTGCAGAAGGAGCTGCACCTGCCACAGCACCGGCTCATGATCGATGTTCCAACTCGTTGGAACTCCACCCTGGCGATGTTGGAGCGTCTGGTTGAACAGAGGCAGGCTGTCAGCCAGTACGTTGCACGAGCAACAGTTGCCGCCATCACTGCAACTGGGCGTGCCGCCACCAACCTCCCATCCATCATCTCCACGGAGGACTGGGGGCACATGCAGCAGGTGTGCTCAGTGCTGGCACCCTTCCTGCAGGCCACCAACATGGTAAGCAGGGACCATGCAATGGTGTGCGAGTGGGTCCCCTTGGTGTGTGTGCTGGACAGTGCCCTGTATGCACTGCTGGAAGAGGGAGCGGCAGCCTTGGACCAGCAGGAGCAGCAGGCAGCTTCACAGGCCACCTCTGAGGAGGAGGGCTTGGAGTTGGTGGAGGTCCCTGACCTTGCTGCTGATGAGGGGGAGCAGTAGAGCGCAGCTGGAGTGGTGCGGGGGTGGAGAGAGGATGAGGTAGCGGAGGTAGAGGATGAGGAGGACAGCACTGTTGGCTCTGGGGCTGCCGATGATGTGCCAGCAGACGTGACCAGACTCTTCCCAATGGCAGCGCACATGCTGAGATGCCTGCGCAGGGACCCAAGGGTCATCCAGATGAAGCAGAGGGAGGACATCTGGATCTGCTTGGAGGAAGCCTTCCCTCAGCCATCCACCCCCACTGTCCAGCCAGCACAGAGGCAGCAGCAGGTAAAATTATGGCCATAATTTTACATGAAACTAATAAAGATTGATTTTGGATGTGCCAGCTTTCTTCCTTGTTGAATACTGCATAGAGGGCGTCATCCCTCTTTTTAGCTGTTGCACTCCCCTTAAAGACTATGGGTTTGATCCATTAGTGAGTGCAAGACAATACTTCCAATGTGAGGCAGCAGCAGGTGCCTGCATCCACCAGCAGCAAGCGCACGCGCACCACAGACCTGCTGTCTCTGACCAACGAGCTCTACATGAGTGTAGAGCTGCCAGGGACTAGAGAGGAGGTGCCTGCAGCAGCATCCTTCTCCAGTCACAGACAGCGCTTGACCCGCATGGTGGCTGACTACCTGGGGTCCTTCAGCGGGCTTGACAGCGTTGCCCCTGTTGATCCCATGGAGTATTGGGTCAAGCACCTGCCGATCTGGAGCGAGCTTGCGCAGTATGCCCTGGAAGTGCTCTCCTGCCCCCCTTCCAGCGTACTGTCAGAGCGTTGCTTCAGTGCAGCCGGTGGAGTCGTCACTGAGAAGCGATCTCGTCTGTCTCACAAGTCTGTGGACAGACTGACGTTTCTCAAAATTAACCAGGCTTGGGTGGAAGGCGAATTCCTGGCCCCTGTTGTCGGCGAGAGGGGGACATGAAGTGGCACACACACATTACACCTGCTGCTGCTGTATTTCTTCCTGCTGTCTGTGTCTCCACTGCCAGGGAACACATTAAAAGGTGCTGCTGCCCATGCACCACCAGCTATTTACGCTCAAAAATAGCTGCATTTCTGAAAAAAAAATGTAATAATTTTTGTGTTATTATTTTAGCGGTGTCCGGGTTGAAAACTGTGCTGTCCCAATTGTGTATTGGACACAATGTGGGCTTCACGACCGCTGTCTGGAACCTCATGGTGTTTATTTACGGCCCTGGTACCACCGCTAGGAACCAGAGCCTATTATGTCTTGCTGCCTGCCCTCCTGCTGCCTGCTGCCAGTCTGCCACACACTCATCCTCCTCACGCTGCCTGCTGCTGTATTTCCTCCTGCTGTCTGTATGTTTCCACTGCCAGGGAACACATTACAAGGTGCTGCTGCCCATGCGCCACCAGCTATGTCTCGCTGCCCGCCTGCCTGCTGCCACTGCCACACACTCATCCTCCTCATGCTGCCTGCTGTTGTATTTCCTCCTGCTGTCTGTGTCTCCACTGACAGGGAACACATTACAAGGTGCTGCTGCCCATGCGCCACCAGCTATTTACGCTAAAAAATAGCTGCATTATTTTGAAAAAAAAAAATTAATTATTTTAGAGGTGTCCGGGTTGAAAACTGTGCTGTCCCAATTGTGTATTGGACACAATGTGGGCTTCACGACCACTGCCTGGAACCTCATGGTGTTTATTTACGGCCCTGGTACCACCGCTAGGAACCAGGGCCTATTATGTCAGTCACATCACACTGCCTGACACACACTACTCCTCCTCCTGTAACTGCATTGAGCTTCTGCTGTCTGTGTGCTGCTACCACTGCCAGGGAGAACAGAAGAAGAACTATTTTCTGCTGCCACCCACTCTCCTACCAGCTATTACCACACTACAATAGCTGCAACTACTTCCTCCTCCTGCTGATGTCTGTGTTTTACCACCGCCAGGGTACACAGAAAAAGGCGCTGTGACTTGCAATGTGCCACTACCTATTATGCCATCAACACAAATATAACTATGGTGTTATTAAAATAAAATATTTCCACAAATGAAGTAAAAAAAAAATATTACAAAAGAAAGGAAAACCAAGACACATAATATAATGATAGAGAAGAAGAGGAAGAAGAAGAAGAAGATATTGAAGAAGAAGAAGATATAGAAGAAGAAGAAGAAGAAGATATAGAAGAAGAAGAAGAAGAAGATATAGAAGAAGAAGATGAAGAAGATATAGAAGAAGAAGAAGAAGAAGAAGATATAGAAGAAGAAGAAGAAGAAGAAGGAAGAAGGAAGAAGGAAGAAGGAAGAAGGAAGAAGGAAGAAGAGGAAGAAGAGGAAGAAGAGGAAGAAGAGGAAGAAGAAGAAGAAGAAGAAGAAGAAGAAGAAGAAGAAGACTTACAACCACTTTGGACACACCTTCTCATGCAAACACTTTTCATGAAGTTAATTTACTATTTGTTATACCTTTTTTATAACTACTACATCACCACATAATCACTTGATGATTTTCTTCATAAAAAAGGTGGTTTCATGCATCATTGACCTCCAATACAAGTTTTAAAAGCTATTTAAGGCCAGCTCGAATATTTTACTCGAATACAGACTCGGATAGTGATGTCGGATATCCGAGTTCGAATCGGATATTCAATTAACTCGAATATCGAACTTCGAGTGAATTCGGATAGTTTACTATCCGAATTCGACCAAACTCGAATAGGATAATGAGGTATCCGATCAACACTGCTAAGTACCCACGCTTAAAGGACGTCCTAAAGCAGTCCAGGAAGGTGTGTGGGCATTTCAACCAGTGGTGCTCACCGCCAGGTCGTGATCACGCTTATGCGTGGATTCACGACCATTTTGACGCATTCCGCCTCGGACACGCTAAGCCGTGAATAGATTTTCAACCACGAAAATCTGCTTCGGCTTCGCATGAATGCGGACAGAAATCCGCATTCACGCTCGTGAAACCCGGCGCTGAAGTTGTGGTTAGCGGAAATGTGTCAAACTATGCGGAAGTGACACATTGCAGGCCAATCAGAGGGCCCCAGCCAGGCCCTAGCAACCAATCACAGGAGGGGAGCTATGCCCTCCCCTCCTGAATATAAAGCGGCGGCCATGATGGAAATGCTCTGTCCTTGCTAGACTGTGGTGCTGAGAGGATTATCTCCAGGCCATTGTTGTTTGAGCAAGTGCATTTATTGTGTTAAAAACAAAGCGTTCTTTTTGCTAACACTGCTCTTATACTGTACACAGTTAGCTAGTCAGTGAGTGATTGCTGTAGTTAGTTGTAGTCAGTGTAGTGTAGTGGGAGTGTGGGAGTCTAGTGATTATTTAACTGTGTGTAGTGCAGGCAGGTTCAGTGCTGCAGTGTAGTCAGTGTAGTGGGAGTGGGGATTATCTGTGTGTAGTGCTGGCAGGCAGGTTAGTGCAGCTACAGTGTTCACTTGTATATTCCAGTGACAGTTATACACTTATACTATTTGCAGGCAGCTAGTCACACCGCCTGCGCCGCCACTCTCTGCCAGCGCTGTTCATTCATTCTGTCAGTGACCTTGTGCCGTGCCCAGTGCCCACTGCTCGCTCGCTGGCATATAAGCATCTCATTACACACTTGTATATTATTTCAGTGACAGTTATACACTTCACTTGTACTATTTGCAGGCAGCCAGTCACACCGCCGGCACCGCCACTCTCTGCCAGCGCTGTTCATCATTCATTCTGTCAGTGACCTTGTGCCGTGCCCAGTGCCCACTGCTCGCTCGCTGGCATATAAGCATCTCATTACACAGTGTGACATCCTTGTGTGCCCACTGCATCCTTCAGTGACCTAGTTGTTTATCCAGTGCCCACTGCTGTGCCCACTGCATCCTTCAGTGACCTTGTACTGTGCCCACTGCATCCTTCAGTGACCTAGTTGTATATCCAGTGCCCACTGCTGTGCCCACTGCATCCTTCAGTGACCTTGTACTGTGCCCACTGCATCCTTCAGTGACCTAGTTGTATATTCAGTGCCCACTGCTGTGCCCACTGCATCCTTGAGTGACCTTGTACTGTGCCCACTGCATCCTTCAGTGACCTAGTTGTATATCCAGTGCCCACTGCTGTGCCCACTGCATCCTTCAGTGACTTTGTACTGTGCCCACTGCATCCTTCAGTGACCTAGTTGTATATCCAGTGCCCACTGCTGTGCCCACTGCATCCTTCAGTGACCTAGTTGTATATCCAGTGCCCACTGCTGTGCCCACTGCATCCTTCAGTGACCTAGTTGTATATCCAGTGCCCACTGCTGTGCCCACTGCATCCTTCAGTGACCTTGTACTGTGCCCACTGCATCCTTCAGTGACCTAGTTGTATATCCAGTGCCCACTGCTGTGCCCACTGCATCCTTCAGTGACCTTGTACTGTGCCCACTGCATCCTTCAGTGACCTAGTTGTATATCCAGTGCCCACTGCTGTGCCCACTGCATCCTTCAGTGACCTTGTACTGTGCCCACTGCATCCTTCAGTGCCGTTGTACTGTGCCTGGTGCATCCTTCAGTGACCTTGTACTGTGCCCACTGCATCCAGTGATTCATTACTAGCAACATGTCTGGCAGGGTTTCGCGGGGTGAGAGGAAAGGGAGTTCAATTGCCTCAGCCACTTCTGGGACTGCTCCACGTCCAGGGAGAGGACGCCCAGCTGTACGTGGTCGTGATGCAGCAGAAAGGGGGGCAGCAAAGCCTGGGCCGAGTCAGTGGACGCCATTGTCCAAATATTTTAAAGTTTCTGGCCCCGTGTGGTGGTTGAGCAAATGGAACCTGACGTACTCATGGCAATCATGACTTCCTCCCAGACCTCTACTGTGAGCACCACTCCAAGCAGCAGCAGCAGCAGCAGCAGCCAACGTCCCACGCTTGTTGTGACATCCACCCCAGCACCCACTGGTCAGCAGCCCTCCCAGGATGACAGCGTTCTGTCCCTCAGTCCGGCATCTGGGAACCTGCTGATGCAAGAAGCTCAGGACTTACTGGGGACTGATGTGGCAGAGATTGACATCGTTGTTGAGTTCTGGTGATGAAAAAGAGGGGTCTGTGTCTGGGGATGTAGGGACAGAAGAGGAGGCGGGGGAGTCAGAGGAAGAGCTGGATTATGATGATGCTGCTGATGATGACGACGTTGTGGACCCTAACTATGCGCAGCCTGCTGAGTCCGGGGAAGAATGGTCAGAGCAGGATGACGAGTCACCTCGGCCTAGGCAAGGATATCGCCATATGTCAGGCAGGGGCAGGGGCATCGGCAGCAGTGGGCGTGGAGGAAGTAGACAGGACACTGCTTCAGCCGGCACCACCACCATGCAACCCCCGGCAACTACTACCACACATTGTTCCGCTGCACCCTCTGCTAGTGGGGGCTGCAGTAAATTAAAGTCACCAGTGTGGGATTGCTTTGAGGAATGTACTGATGACAAAAGGTATGCGGTGTGCAGGTTATGCAGCAAAAGATTGAGCCGTGGGAAAAGTCTGAGCAAGATGGGTACCTCATCCATCCAAGGCCACCTGAGAAGCCGCCACTGCCGCGAGTATGCGGAGTTTAAGAGGAAGCAGGCACTGCTGGCAGGGGTTCCTGAGAGCAGAAAGCCCACCAGCGCAGCAGCATCATCCCTCCCTCAGGGTCGTGAATCCCCCACAGCAGCAGCAGTAGTAGCACGCAAGCGCTCTTCCACCTCGGCTACTCAGGACACAGAAATTGAGGCTGGCAGCCATTGCTCGTCTCTCTCCTCTGTCTCCCCTGCATCCCAGCGTCGTCAGACCCTGCTGAGCGACACCTTTCAGGGTCTGACCAAGCCTCTGCCTCCAAGCCACAGGCGGATCCGCAAACTAAATGGCTTGCTGGCCCGGGCCATGGCATCACAGCTGCTTCCCTACTCCCTGGTGCAGGAGGGGAGCGCCATGCGGACGCTGCTCCAATTTGGCATCCCCGAGTGGCAAGTCCCCAGTTGCCACTATTTCAGCAGGAGCGCGATCCCAGCACTCCACAAGTTTGTGGTGGAAAACGTGGCCCGTTCCCTGGACTACTCTGTGGGCAAGCGGGTCCACGTGACCATGGACTCGTGGAGTAGCAGATTTGGGACAGGTCGCTACCTGTCCTTTACGGCCCATTGGGTGACACTGATGGAAGGGAGGGAGGACAAGAGCGCATCAGCCCAGCTAGTGGTGCCACCACGCGGGATCAGGGGGGATGCAGAAGGGTCGTGTCACGACATTCCCTCTGCACCCGGAAAGCAAGCCCGCCTCGGCAGCAGCAGCGCCAAGCCTCGGCACTGCCAAGCCCTTTTAAAATTGGTGACCCTGGGGAAAGAGAGGCTTACGGCCACCAACGTCCTGGCCGCCCTCAGGAAGCAGAAGCGGAGGTGGCTGACCCCCAGAGGCCTGGAAGTGGGGTATGTGGCAGCCGATAACGGGGCCAACCTGGTGACAGCAGTGCAGCAGGGAAACCTCCAGCACATCCCCTGCTTGGCCCACGTGCTCAATCTTGTGGTGCAGCGCTTCTTGCGCACCTACCAGGGGATGAGCGAGCTGCTGCAGGATGCCCGGGCGGTGGTACGCTTTTTCCGCCTGTCAGCCACTGCCTCTGCACTCTTGCCCACCTTACAGCAGCAGTATGGAAGGCCACAACACCGGCTGATCATCGACATGCCAGTTCGCTGGAATTCGACTCTGGCCATGTGTGATACGATTCTGACAAAAATGTGACGTATGCCTGGATATAGACAGTACAGTATAGTACAGTATATACACATATATATATTCAGAATAGACAGTAATGGCTCTCGCTTTATATGAAACTATTTCACGGCTATTGAGGCCTAAGATGGTAAATCCTCCTGTTATCTCAAGGAATGTGAGATAAGACAGGCTGGCACCTCTTTCATGGTCATTTGGGCCTAGGATAGCAGCATATGACCCTGAAACCTCTTATTTATTTTGAGGTATGAGAGGTGGCACAAACTGGTTCAGAAGTGCTGATGAAGCATTCTCCCCCTGAAAACACAAGTTACTGAGCATGCGTATCTCATAGGTGATTGCTCAATAAGCGCATAACCGTAAGCTCGCACAAACACAACTTAACTCTAACTAGTAGTCACATGTGACTCTCAAGCACGAGTATACCGCGCTATTAACCAATAGGAGGAGGCGACGGGGTCGTGCTTACCCGACACGCTTTGTGCTAAGCTCTTGGCAGAACTGTATATAAGGTATATGCAGATACCAGGAGCTTGGGATCTCGTGTGCCACGACAGACGTGTTGTGTGATGTCTTGTATGCATTCCGGTACCTCCTGATGATCGTAGATGGTCCCCCGGTCACGGAGTGTTGAGCTACAATATCCGGTAATGTATTGATGTTTTACCTCTGTGATGATTACTGCTTACCATATTTAAAGCTGTATACTTAACCTGCTGGGCGGTCTGGACGAGCTCAGCTCGTCCAGTACCGCCGGAGCCTGCCGCTCAGGCCCTGCTGGGCCGATTTGGCTGAAATAAAAAGCAGCACACGCAGCCGGCACTTTGCCAGCCGCGTGTGCTGCCTGATCGCCGCCGCTCTGCGGCGATCCGCCGCGAGCAGCGGCGAAAGAGGGTCCCCCCAGCCGCCTGAGCCCAGCGTAGCCGGAACAAAAAGTTCCGGCCAGCGCTAAGGGCTGGATCGGAGGCGGCTGACGTCAGGACGTCGGCTGACGTCGATGACGTCACTCCGCTCGTCGCTATGGCGACGATGTAAGCAAAACAAGGAAGGCCGCTCATTGCGGCCTTCCTTGTTTATTCTGGCCGCCGGAGGCGATCGGAAGAACGCCTCCGGAGCGCCCTCTAGTGGGCTTTCATGCAGCCAACTTTCAGTTGGCTGCATGAAATAGTTTTTTTTTTATTAAAAAAAAACCCTCCCGCAGCCTGCCTGGCGATCTTAATAGAACGCCAGGCAGGTTAATAATTCTTAATAAACACAGATATCTATATACTGTATATGTTTTGCACCTTATACCTTTGCCTGTCTTGTATGACAGTGAGCGCTGGGTGGGGTCACCTCAAGGGTTGGCAGAACATAAATTTGGCGACGAGGATGGGATCTGTCTTTTTGTTGAATAATGATTGCAGGTATTGGCAATTTAAAATATATAAAGTGTTTACAATTGATTTTTAGTATATTTTGGAGAAGTTGGCGAATTACCAAATTGTTTCAAAAGTTTATAACTTTTGTTCTGTTTTTGTGCTGCATTTGTGCTATTAACAGAAGAGTCTTCTAGGGGAGGGGCACCACTACCCAAAATTTGGGGTAGATCGGTGCATCCACCTAGTTTCAAAATCAGATAAGTTTTCTTGGAAAAATATTTGTGCCAGGATATTTGGGGAGGTAGTCCAAACTCGCGAGGGGCACCTCTGACCGAAATCTTAGGCATTTGGCATTCTGCCAAAAAGTACAACTCTATATAAAAATAATACTGTTGTACTGAGGGAGTTGTATTTTAAAATATACAGAGTATATATCAAGGAGCACCACTGGTCCAAATATGATACAAGTTGGGGCTTATAAGTAGTTTTAAAGTTGGATAACTCAAATTGCCAATTGCCTTTTACTGTGATATTTAGTGTGATAGCCCAAGCTTGTGAGGGGCACCTCTGACCAAAGTATTAACCATTTGGCATTCTGCCAAAAGGGGTAATCATGTTCAGAAAGAAAGACAGATCCAAAAATGATGATAAGGTGGAGATTCCCGGCTGGATCGAGAGTCCCTACCATATTTTAGCTCAAGTAATGGTTAATCATGGTTTAGCAGAATCGTGGGAAGGTAAGCTCAAAGATTTTGCACCTCTCAATGTTGTTAAAGTACTTGAGGGGTGGTCCCCGTTAAAGCGGGTGATGTTGTTGAACCTCTCAATGTTGTTAAAGTACTTGAGGGGTGGTCCCCGTTAAAGCGGGTGATGTTGTTGAACCTCTCAATGTTGTTAAAGTACTTGAGGGGGGTCCCCGTTAAAGCGGGTGATGTTGTTGCTCTCCCTAGATGTAGATAAGACTCTAGGGGGGGGTCCCCGTTGAAGCGGGTGATGTTGTTGCTCTCTCTAGATGTAGATAAGACTCTAGAGGGGGGCCCTGTTAAGGCGGGACATGATGTCGCTCTCGGGCGGCATAGTGGGATGTTGTTGACAGCTTATAGAAAGCTTCAACAAAGATTGTGTAAGTTGAAAGAATCAGAAACCCTCAATGTTACATTACTTGAGGGTATTCCTGTTAGAAAAAGGAACTAGAGTAGGATGACAGAGTGATAGTTGCACAAGTGTCATCACAGGCAGCTGCAGATAAATACCAACATGTAACAGAATCTGCAGCTGGTAAAATAAATGTACTGGAGGAAGTAGCTGGGGAAGAGGCTCCTGTGATGACACATTTTGGATTGTTATCAGTGGAGCAGGGAGCTTCTGTAAATAAAAGGAAGCCAAACTCTGCCACTGATCATTGCACAAGAAATAGGACAATGTGCATTGAACTGGGTTTGATATAAGTATATCAGGTTTAGTGAAGTAATTGTTTTTTGTTTTGTTATTTTTGTTTTGTTTTCTGGAAGTGTTTAGCACAAATGTATTTTGTTCCATTTGAAAAGATTAGGAATAGATGGGAACTTTCTTTAGGTTGTTACTGCTGTTTTTGTCCCTTTTAAGGAAAACCCCATATTTTTGATGATAAAATAGGGATGGGAAAAAGGGACAGAGAGTAACCTGACAGTGAATCTCAGCTCTTACTACTACGGTTTTTAATACAGTCTGTGTTTTTGTTGCGTAGATTTTGGAGTATATTCTCCACAGAAACTTGGAGTGCTGTGGTTAAACTTGTAAAGCAAATTTCTTAAAGTGACAGTACCTGACTGCACTGGCAGAGTTGAAATGGTAATATAATCTGGACAAGACAGGTGGGTTAACTTTGTTGTTTCTAGTGAATGTTTTATATGGTGAATCCATTATAGTGAGTCCTCATTAATTGTGTATTCATATTGTCTGGTTTTGTTTAATTGAATGCATAGAGGAATGTTTGGAAAAAAAACATTTGTGCACGGGCGGTGAGTGCTCCTAAGGAATGTGTGCGAGCCAGTGAGTGTGAGATGCTGCTCTCCTCAGTTGGGGGCACTTGGCAAGCATTATTTTTCATTCAGGAGTACATGCTGTACAAAAAAAATATTGACCTTTAATTCTTACTTCATGGGACATGCATCTTGTTTGATAAAATAAATGGTTAAAGAGGTGAGAAATAGTAAAGCAACTTTCTTGTGTGTGTGTGCGTTGTGTGTTTGGTGCAGCACTGTGTGTTGTGCTGGGTTTTGCTAGAACTTCCAAATCCCTGCAAATGCTCACTTGTTTGGTTACAGGGTGAAATGTGATTGTGATGTCACGGTGACATTTGTGCCAGCAATTTTTTCCCTTGGTTTCTAGCTATAATTGTGCAGGAGTGAAATTGTTTACCTGTTGAGCTGAAAGCTAGATTAGATGAGACTGTGTGAAAAAAAAAATAGAATTCTGAAGTCTATTATGGCAATGTAGCATGAAAATATTGCGTAATTAGACTGGAAAAACTTTTTTATATAATATGCCTGTGTCTCTGCG
This sequence comes from Hyperolius riggenbachi, assembly GCF_040937935.1. Taxonomy (NCBI): domain Eukaryota; kingdom Metazoa; phylum Chordata; class Amphibia; order Anura; family Hyperoliidae; genus Hyperolius; species Hyperolius riggenbachi. The sequence goes on along the minus strand of NC_090651.1, from coordinate 186,922,218 downwards.
TCTATTCAGAGTTTTTTTTTTTTTTTTTTTTTTTTTTTTGCACTGCACATGTGCAGGGAGGGGCGCAGAAACACTGGGGAAAAGTTGAGGGGGGATAGGGCCAGAGGCGGCGGCGTGTGCGCAACGGTGTATGAGGGCACACGCGTGGCAGGTGCATGTGCACAGTGGGCACATGCATGCGCAGCGAAAGGCCTAGCTTGTTTTTTTTTTTTAAACGGGCTAAGGTCATTAGTTATTAACCTCCTGAGCGATAATCCCGAGCTGAGCTCGGGGTATGTCACGCAGGAGGATTTCTCAGGCCCCGCTGGGCCGATTTGCATAATTTTTTTTTTGTTACACGCAGCTAGCACTTTGCTAGCTGCGTGTAACTTCCGATCGCCGCCGCTCGCCGCCGATCCGCCGCTACCCGCCGTTCCGCGCAGCCCCCCCCCTCCCCAAACCCTTGCGCAGCCTGGCCAATCAGTGCCAGGCAGCGCTGTGGGGTGGATCGGAACTCCCTATGACGTCACGACGTCCATGACGTCGGTGACGTCATCCCGCCCCGTCGCCATGGCGACCAGGGAAGCCCAGCAGGAAATCCCGTTCTGAACGGGATTTCCTGCTTACTCTGATCGCCGAAGGCGATCGGAGTGGGTGGGGGGATGCCGCTGCGCTGCGGCTATCATGTAGCGAGCCCTGGGCTCGCTACATGATTTAAAAAATAAAAAAAATTAAAAAATAGTGCTGCGCCACCTCTTGGGCGATATAATTGTATCGCCCAGAGGGTTAAATGAGATTTGTTTGTCTTGCAGAGAAATGCCTGGTTTCTCTAGGGTTGAATGTTGTACTGATTAGCTGAATGGCGTGAAGTGGCAGAATGTGTTGATGATGAAGTGTGAATTGAGTTGTTTCTAATGAATTGTATGAAGTTTGCTTTGAGACCTTACTGATATAGAGTGTATTATATGTTCAAGAATACCTCTGTTAAAGATGCTAGAATGTATGCATATGCTAGTTTAGAATAATACAAACAAACTGTGAATATAACAGATTTTTGTTTATACCAGAAACTAGCTGGTGGGGCGGTTAAAGTAGAAACGATTTCTTATTGAAAAATGCATAAGGGTAGCTCCATATAGGGGAAAACCTGTATCAGCTGGGTTGGATTTGCATGCTTTAGAAGTTGTTATCATTAACCCCTCACAGGTTACAACCATTCCCACAGGTATAGGATGTAAAATACCTGACTAACATTATGGGCAAATAGCTACCCAATCCAGTTTTGCTCAGAAAGGAGCTATAGTGATAGAAGGAGCAATTGACTCCGACTATTCTTGAATAAATTAAAGCAATCATGATTAACCTGGGAAATAGTGAGTTAATTATTGGAAAAGGAGAGAGGATGGGTTAAAGTTTTTAGGGGAGGACACTGTGTATACACAGGCCAAAGAGTTGTATAGCCCAGGTTCTCCTGAGGACCCTTTTACACTTAATGCGCTGGTATGCATTAGTACGCATACAATTTTGTTGTTTGTTTTTGTTTTTTGTTGTTTTTTGTTGTTTTTTCCCCAATGGCGATGCATTGTGAAAAGATTTCAATGTTTTTTCAGTGTATAGTGTGAAAGAGGCCATAGGGGGACACGGACGCTGGACTTTACATCAGTTGTTATTTTGATTACAGTTAACAGCAGCTGATTAAGTGTAAAGGGACCCTAATTCCTTTATTTGTAGAGAGGGAAGCCCATCAGTAAAGGGTGATGAATATTTTGGTTCTACTAATACAGTAAATGTTAGGGCTAAAATGTGGGTCAGAATCCCCAAGGACCGCCTCCTCCAGCAGATGTGATTGCAGTAGGCAAGGACCGAACTCTGCTGGAGGCCAGAACAGGAAAAGTGGGAATATATCCCACAGGAAAAATGTTATTTGCAAGAATAAGTCACACTTGTTTGGGTTTTTTGCAGATTGATCTCCATGTCTATGGCATTGTCCTTGGAATCCTTGGTATCGTGTGGTTGGAAAGTTGTGGCGTTAATGCATGGACTTCAAGTATTCGAGTAACCGATACAGGGGATCCACGGTGACTTTCGTGTGGGGAAATAAAACCAAGGGTTGTTCAAGTTTAACTGCTGCGCTCACCAGATTCTGTACCTAGTTTTTTGAAAGGCTGCAGTATATCTTACAAAAGTCCTCAAGAATTAATTCAGAAGATATTTTCCATCCACCTTTAGGATCACTGTTAGAGGTTCAGTGGGAGAATACAGTTGGATTCACCACTCCTAGAAAAATACAGAAATTCTCCACATAGGGTGATAACGTTCAGATTATCAATAATATGCAACACACCACCAAAAAGTGCTCCAGTGAGTTGTGAAGGCTGATGACACGAAATTCATAGACCCACACCCCTTTTCCTTATATGCTCACCAAATTCAGACCACCCTAATTAATGGTGGATTTTAGGCTGTGTTCATCTCCTAATATACATGGTAAAAGTCCTGCAAGGAAAACAATTCTCGACATAGGGTAATACTGTTCAAATAAAATTAAATTAAAATAAACTCCTCAGTGATGTCACTTTGTGAAAACCGTGCTCTCATTCCATGCCGTGGGGGTCCCACTCCCTACACAACAATATGCTCACCAGATAGAGCCCACCTCTATAGACAGGTGGAAACAGCGCTCAGTACAGCCTTACGAACAAAATTCTCTCACTCCTGTTCATAAAATTTAACCTCTCCTGAGGTCTTTTATTCCGATAGATCTCAAAGTAAAACAAATAAAAGAAAACATAGCGTAAAACTGCAAATGCTTGCCTCTGGACGCACATAGAAACACACTTACGCATCCAGGGCAAGTTCAAGCATGTCACAAATCACTCCCACCGATGCCCATCCGCTGAAGTGTGAAGGATGTCCCGCTCCGCGGCGTCCCGGGCGGAGCTTAACGTCTGACGTCACGCGCACACCCGGAAGCGAGTGGACCGGCCGGTCACCGTTACTAGCGCGGAATCACACTAGCTATTCGGCTGGAGGAAGGAATAGAGCGGGACGCCGCGGAGCGGGACATCCTTCACACTTCAGCGGATGGGCATCGGTGGGAGTGATTTGTGACATGCTTGAACTTGCCCTGGATGCGTAAGTGTGTTTCTATGTGCGTCCAGAGGCAAGCATTTGCAGTTTTACGCTATGTTTTCTTTTATTTGTTTTACTTTGAGATCTATCCGAATAAAAGACCTCAGGAGAGGTTAAATTTTATGAACAGGAGTGAGAGAATTTTGTTCGTAAGGCTGTACTGAGCGCTGTTTCCACCTGTCTATAGAGGTGGGCTCTATCTGGTGAGCATATTGTTGTGTGGGGAGTGGGACCCCCACGGCATGGAATGAGAGCACGGTTTTCACAAAGTGACATCACTGAGGAGTTTATTTTAATTTAATTTTATTTGAACAGTATTACCCTATGTCGAGAATTGTTTTCCTTGCAGGACTTTTACCATGTATATTAGGAGATGAACACTGCCTAAAATCCACCATTAATTAAGGTGGTCTGAATTTGGTGAGCATATAAGGAAAAGGGGTGTGGGTCTATGAATTTCGTGTCATCAGCCTTCACAACTCACTGGAGCACTTTTTGGTGGTGTGTTGCATATTATTGATAATCTGAACGTTATCACCCTATGTGGAGAATTTCTGTATTTTTCTAGGAGTGGTGAATCCAACTGTATTCTCCCACTGAACCTCTAACAGTGATCCTAAAGGTGGATGGAAAATATCTTCTGAATTAATTCTTGAGGACTTTTGTAAGATATACTGCAGCCTTTCAAAAAACTAGGTACAGAATCTGGTGAGCGCAGCAGTTAAACTTGAACATTGTAACTAATATTGGAAACCACTGCAGCGACCCCAGAGACTGGCGGTAGATCCATCACATAGATTTGTTTAGACTGTGGCGCAATAATTAATTAAAAAACCAAGGGTTGTTTACAGAGAAACTTTACCTATAATGCTAGGCAAGCATGTGACGTTCTCAATGCTACTTTCAATGGAACATGTCTCGGTGGGGCCTACTTTGATATTTGTGGATATGATGGATGCTAAAGTGGACCCTGGGCATATAAAGAGACTACCTTCCACTTGTGCAAAGGTGGGGCAACATGCCTAAAAGACTGTGATTCATGCACGTTTCCAGCTGCCATAAACTGTTCTAAACCACACTAAATACGGAGAGAGTGGTATGACTCATTGTTAGGAGGATATGGGACATTGACTGGAACTCTTAATAGTCTGTATATTGAAACATTAGCAAATAGATTGCATAACGCTGGAAGTAAAATAAATAATGTCTTAACTTTACAAGCTAAATGGATGCCAACTATATGGGCGTCATTCAAAATTACAAGCTAAAATAGATGATGATTTGCTTGATTTAATTAACGCAAGTGCCTCTGTTATGTATGAAACAGATGTTGATATAACTAGAATTGTAAACTGGACTATCTGTTCCATGCAAACCTTACAACAGCAACAACAGAAAGGGTTATTTCAAACTATGTTGTTGACTGGATGTGAGGAGGTTTGGAGGACCGTGTTCAGTTCCATGATAAGAACTGATCACTGGATAGATATCAAAGCACCCAAAGTGATGTGCAATGATACATTTTGCATGGGACAATTAACACTTTACAATGTTACTAAAAGTAGTGTAATGTGTAAAGTTGTAGTGTGGTTATTATTAATGGGACCCCCAGGTAATCAACATTTTTGGGTACCCAAATTTAATGGTGATGTTATAGATGAGTATAACCGGACTCATGATTTACCTTTTTGTGATAAAACTTTGGAGGGAAAAATCTGTAATTTACAGTCTTCTGTATATGAACCTTGTTTGTTACAGAACACTGTAAATGTCTGTGAGTGGACCATTAGGCCAACTAACTACAGGTGGATGGTAGAAATAGCACCACAAGTGGTTTATATGGCAACTGATCAACCGGCAGTGCCAAGAATGGAGGTACCATTCTCAGGTTGCATACATGATATGTCTGTCTTAAGGTGGGAAAATGAAACATTTATATTAATGACAGAGGATACTGATTCAGTAAATAAGATATGGAAACCAGCGAAATTATCAATCCCTAATTGGGATTTCAATTTGACCAAGTTACATGCGCTTATTAACCAGTCACAAAGTGTAAAAGACTATATTAGGTCTTTAAACAAGAGTGTAGAGGCACATATGCTCAAAACCACGGTAATAGCAAATCAATTGGTCAAAATTGATTCTGCTATTGTTGAAGCTACCTCCCATCATTGGTGGGATGTATTTACGGGATGGTCTCCATCGGCATCACAAATGCTAAACTTTTTGATACATCCATTATTGGTGGTAATGGGTGTGGTGGTAATTCTATCTGTATGGAATTGCTACATGGCATATAATGTATGCTGTAAGAGGCGACGAGTATTGATGGTTTCATATTCAAGCAAAAGCCATTAAGGACCGATTGTGATACGATTCTGACAAAAATGTGACGTATGCCTGGATATAGACAGTACAGTATAGTACAGTATATACACATATATATATTCAGAATAGACAGTAATGGCTCTCGCTTTATATGAAACTATTTCACGGCTATTGAGGCCTAAGATGGTAAATCCTCCTGTTATCTCAAGGAATGTGAGATAAGACAGGCTGGCACCTCTTTCATGGTCATTTGGGCCTAGGATAGCAGCATATGACCCTGAATCCTCTTATTTATTTTGAGGTATGAGAGGTGGCACAAACTGGTTCAGAAGTGCTGATGAAGCATTCTCCCCCTGAAAACACAAGTTACTGAGCATGCGTATCTCATAGGTGATTGCTCAATAAGCGCATAACCGTAAGCTCGCACAAACACAACTTAACTCTAACTAGTAGTCACATGTGACTCTCAAGCACGAGTATACCGCGCTATTAACCAATAGGAGGAGGCGACGGGGTCGTGCTTACCCGACACGCTTTGTGCTAAGCTCTTGGCAGAACTGTATATAAGGTATATGCAGATACCAGGAGCTTGGGATCTCGTGTGCCACGACAGACGTGTTGTGTGATGTCTTGTATGCATTCCGGTACCTCCTGATGATCGTAGATGGTCCCCCGGTCACGGAGTGTTGAGCTACAATATCCGGTAATGTATTGATGTTTTACCTCTGTGATGATTACTGCTTACCATATTTAAAGCTGTATACTTAATAATTCTTAATAAACACAGATATCTATATACTGTATATGTTTTGCACCTTATACCTTTGCCTGTCTTGTATGACAGTGAGCGCTGGGTGGGGTCACCTCAAGGGTTGGCAGAACACCATGTTAGAGCGGCTGTGTCAGCACAGGCTGGCTCTTAGGGCCTACATGCTAGACCCAAGTGTCCCCAGCAACAAGCAAGTCCCCATGATTACTGCCACTCAGTGGACACTGATGCAGCAAGTATGCCTGGTGCTGAGTCCCTTCCTGGAGGCAACCAAGATGGTCAGTGAGGAGCGGGCCTCTGTGTGCCAGTGGGTGCCCTTGGTTTGTCTACTGGAGCAGGCAATGGACAATTTAATTGAGCGTGGGGATGAAGCCCTGAGGCAGTTGGAAGAACAGGAGCAGATGGCAGCACAGTCCAGCTCAGAGGAGGGCTCACAGCAGGTAGTGGAAGAGTTGGAGGTCCCTAACCTGAATGAGGAGGAGGAGGAGGAGCAGAGTGCAGCAGGCGTTGTACGTGGATGGCGGTTTGAGGAGGACAACGACATGGCACAGGAAGAGGACAGGCATGCATTATGGAACAATGGCGAGGACGAGGAAGATCTTGCTGGCAGGGCCCACTTGTTTTCCATGGCTGTGCACATGTTGCGCTGCCTTCACAGGGACCCCCGGGTGATCCAGATGCGTTCAAGGGAGGACATCTGGATTACCTTGATGCTTGATCCCCGTCTGAAGGGGAAGCTGGGAGACTTAATGACGCCATCCACCACCGAGCAACGCACAAGGGAGTTGAAGGAGGCCCTTGTGCGCAGACTACTGGAAGCATTCCCCCAGCCTTCCACCTCCACTGTAACTGCTCTGCCAAGCCAGCAAGAGGTGCCTGCCATTGCCACTAGCAGCACAACAACAACCACCACCAGCAGCAGCAGCAGCAACTGGTGCCCCGGAGACCTGAAGAGCCTAAGCAAGAGCCTGTATGCAGTGCAGCAGCCCAGAACAGAGGTGCCCGCCACAGCATCCACCACCAACCAGCACAAGCAACGACTGACCACCATGGTGTCTGACTATATGGGGTCATCCAGCGGGCTCAATGACACCGACAGCCCCGTGGACCCCTTGGAGTACTGGGTCAAGAGACTGGACATCTGGAGCGAGCTTTCCCAGTACGCCCTGGAACTCCTATCCTGCCCTCCTTCCAGTGTCCTCTCAGAGAGATGCTTTAGTGTGGCCGGTGGCGTGGTCACAGAGAAGCGCTCTCGGCTCTCCCACGCCTCTGTGGACAAACTCACCTTCCTGAAAATCAACCAGGCTTGAGTGGAAGGTGAGTTCCTGGCCCCTATTGTCGGACACAGGGGGACATGAAGTGGCTGCTGCATGTGCTGTTGTTAACTATGCCTGCCTTTATAAAGACAGTTACTACCTGCCTAGTGCCTACCTTGGTTAATTTTTTGGTGTTATGGTACTACTACCAGTAAGTTGCCATGGTCCTCCTTCTGAGCTGCTGAACTGACCGCCCGCTTTGTCCTCCTGACTCAGTCGCTACTACACTCTGCGTTCACACTGCCCGGGTCACTGTGTGCATTTAATTTTTTGGCCAGCACTATGACGCTGTGCTACTACTACTACCACCAGTATGTTGCCATGGTCCTTCTGTGCTGCTGAACTGACTGCCCGCATTGTCCTCCTCCTCCTGACTCAGTAGCTTTCACCAATGTACTCTGTCTGCGTTATCACTGCCCGGGTCACCAGGTGCATTTAATTTTTTGGCCAGCACTATGACGCTGTGCTACTACTACTACCACCAGTATGTTGCCATGGTCCTTCTGTGCTGCTGCTGCTGAACTGACCGCCCGCATTGTCCTCCTCCTCCTCCTGACTCAGTCGCTTCCCGCTGCTGCACTCTGCGTTCACACTGCCCGGGTCACTGGGTGCATTTAATTTTTTGGCCAGCACTATGACGCTGTGCTGCTACTACTACCACCAGCAGGGCCGGGCCGAGGCAGAGGCTGGAGAGGCTCCAGCCTCAGGGCGCAGTGTAGGAGGGGGCGCACAATTGATTCAGTTGTCATTCCCAATTGTGTTTGAAGCAGAAAGAAATAGGAAAAGGGGATACATGGCAGTGACTGCAAGTCAGATAACTAGAGATTAAGGTATTAGGGAGGTTGGGGGCCCTGGGGCGCCTCTTAGTCTAGTAGCGATCAGTGTGTGACGGCTGGGGGGAGGGATGGAGGGGCGCACTTTGGTGTCTCAGCCTTGGGTGCTGAAGGACCTTGTCCCAGTTCTGACCACCAGTATGTTGGCATGGTCCTTCTGTGCTGCTGCTGCTGCTGCTGCTGCTGAACTGAACGCCCGCTTTGTCCTCCTCCTCCTCCTGACTCAGTCGCTACCATGGTACCACCAATGTACTCTGTCTGCGTTATCACTGCCCGGGTCACCGGGTGCATTTAATTTTTTGGCCAGCACTATGACGCTGTGCTACTACTACTACCACCAGTATGTTGGCATGGTCCTTCTGTGCTGCTGCTGCTGAACTTACCGCCCGCATTGTCCTCCTCCTCCTGACTCACTCGCTTCCACCAATGTACTCTGTCTGCGTTCACACTGCCCGGGTCACCGGGTGCATTTAATTTTTTGGCCAGCACTATGACGCTGTGCTGCTACTACTACTACCAGTATGTTGCCGTGGTCCCTCTGTGCTGCTGAACTGACCGCCCGCATAGTCCTTCTCCTGACTCAGTCGCTACCACCACTGCACTCTGCGTTCACACTGCCCGTGTCCACTGACAACTCTGCTGCGATGTCATTGCTAATTGCTGCAAAAAAAAAAAAAATCAAAAAAAAAATTACAAAAACCTCTCTGGGGCCTTTTTGGCGTCAGCCACTCATCATCCTCCAGCGGTACCTTCGCCGCCAAGTGCCATTGGAACTCGCCTTCACCTCTTTGATTGCTTAACGCGTATATCCCTTTTTAAAACCACGTATTACCAATTAATAGCCCCATTTACAGTGGTGATTTGTCTTTAAAAGCCATTAAAAAAAAATTATGTTGCCCCTTATCACCTCGATAATCCATGCAATTTGGGGGATTGTAGCATGTATGGGGGCTTTGTTATTAACGTTAAAAGAAAATCCGCCTCCGGGCGGGAATCCATGCGTGATTACGCCATTCACGCCAGAAAATCCACGTGGTTGCATGGACGCGGATGAAAATCCCGAATGTGAATTTTTTTTTTGCAACCACGCGGATTGCCGAATTCGTGGATGAGACACATCCGAGCATCCCTGATTTCAACAACAACAACAACAAACAACATTTGTAAAGCGCTTTTCTCCCGTAGGACTCAAAGCGCATAAGCATGGCTCAGACCATCGTGGTACAGAGAAAGAAGAAGTATGGAAATGCCAGGCTAAACAGGTGGATTTTCAGTCTGGATTTGAATAGCTCCAGGGATGGTGCTGTCTTTACTGGGTGTGGCAGGGAGTTCCAAAGAGTAGGGGCAGCATGACAGAAGGCTCTGTCTCCAGATTTTTTGAGGTGCACTCTGGGAGTGACCAAGTTTATAGAACTTGCTGATCTGAGGTTGTGAGAGGTGTGGTGCAGCTTCAGCAAGTTCTTCATGTATCCAGGGCCCAGATTGTGCAGGGATTTGAATGTCAGCAGTCCAATCTTGAAGAGTATTCTCCATTCTACTATTAGCCAGTGCAGTGAGCAAAGGATCGGTGTAATGTGACAGTGGCGAGCAGTGGTGCTCAGCAGAGCTCGAATATTCGAGTAGCTCGAATATTCGAGCTCTTTTTTCAGCTATTCAAGCTCGAATACCAAGCTCGAATAGCTGCAGCTACTCGAATGGGCTATTCGAGTGAACTCGAATACCGAGCTCGAATAGCGTCATAGCCCAGATTGATGTCCTTAGAGCCAATCAGAGGGCTCCCAGGCCCTCTGACGGCAGCCAATCACAGAGGGGGATCCTGGCCAGCCCCTACCCTATAAATAGCAGCCGCCATGTTCCGTTTTTCCGTCCTTGCCTGACTTTGTACAGAGAGAGATCTGCTCCTTTGTGCTTTGGCTTAGCAAGAGCTTTATTGTGGTCAACTACCTAGCGTTTTTGCTCACATACACCTCCTATACACACCTATATTGTTGTTAGTTAGATAGAGATTGTATTTTAGTTAGTAGCTTGTGTGTTACATAGAGACAGACACAGCTGCTGCAGGCAAGCTTACACTGCTTTAGGCCTCAGGGCCTTGCCTGTGTGGGCAGCTGTCCTCCTGTGACTGTCCTCTGTTTTTAATTGTAATTTCTAGTTGTACACTTACTTACTACTTACTACTAGGGACACTCAGTCACTGTTCATAGGCTAGCTCCTGCGTGTGTGTACTCAGTACACACACACACTCTATTTCCTTCTACTTAATCTGATTACTACTGATTATTGTATTTTCTAGTTAGTGTACTAGGGGACACACTCACTGTTCACTGTTCACACTTATACTGATTACTGAATTATTGTATTTTGTATTAGTACTGTACTAGTAATCACTCAGCGATCTAATCACTTAGTGATTAGTGTCACCTCACCCACCAACCCACTCCATTAAAGTACCCCACTTTTCCACCCGCCCTTTTAAAAAACTTTTTGTTTACGCCCAAAACATCAAAGATGTCTGGAAGTGGCAGCCAGCGCGGTTTGGGCAAGGGGAAGGGCAGCAAGGGAATCAAGAGGAGAGGGAGCAGCATTGTGGCAAGCCGCGGCCGCGCCACCATGCACAGTTCCGCAGCAGCAGCAGCAGCTGCGTCAGTGGCTAACAATCCTCCTATAGCCACTGGCCGTGGACGCCTTGGGCGCCGCCCAGCAGGAGCAACTCACGCTGCAGAGACACAGCAACAGCAGCGTGTAGTACCTGCTCCTATTTTCCTCCAGCCGGGTCGGAAACGTCCCATTGAGGAAAAGGATGCAGACACTGTGGTGCAACTGATGACGGAAGATGAGCAGCCCGCCATCAGCTCTGCATCCGAGGCCTCCACCCTCACCACCACCACCCCTGTTCGCAGCAGCCGCCCAGCAGGGCCTGGGGAGGAGGCCAGTTCACCGTCACAAGTTGGCGACCTGTCACTCAGCAGTATTTTTACCCCAGGCACCATCAGGGTATTGTCTGCTGTTGTTGGCGATTTGGAGGAGGAGATGCTGATGGGCACTTTGGGGGATGAGGGATTGGACAGCAAGACTGTGGCGACAGTCAAGCAGCCCATCCATGCATCAGGAGAGGAGTTTGGGGGGTCATCATCCCAGCAGGACATGTTTCAGGAGGGGGAGGATGATGATGATGATGATGATGATGACGTGGTGACAGACAAAGACTGGGTGCCGCCACCACCAGCACCTGGGGATGTCATCATCAGCAGCTCTGAGGAGGAGGAGGAGGATGCGCTTGTGGGCCTTGCAAGGAGGCGCATCATTGCAAGCATTGGCAGCAGTAGGCAGGTCCCACAGCCTGCTGGTGTCTCAGGCTCAGCAGCAGCAGCAGCAGCATCTGCCAGTACCACCAGCCGCACCCAAGCCCCCGCCCCAACCACCACAGGGAGACAGGCAGCAAGCGGGTCCAAGCCGTAGGGGGTTGTTTTTGTCACCAATCTGGCGATTTTTCACCATGCCCACAGTGTACAGCAAGTACGCCACTTGCAACCACTGTCAGCGGAAGTTGAGCAGAGGTGCAGACCCCTTAAAGTTCAGCACCAGCTCGCTCATCAACCACCTTGCTGCGAAACATTTCCACCAGCATGAGGAGTTCCAGAGGCTGAAGGCCTCTGGTGCTGGCAGTGGCACCACACCCATCACTGCACAGCCTTCAGCAGCAGCAGCAGCAGCAACAGCAGCCACCCGCCCTCCTGCTCCTCCAGCAGCACCAGCAGGAGTGCGGAAACGCACTGCTCCTCCCCCCTCTGCAACTCCTGCCGCCGACACTGAGGCCTGTTCTGGCAGCCAGTCCTCAGTGGCCTCCTCTGCTGTGTCCGCTGATTCCCGTGCCAGCAAAAGGCCACGCCAGAGCCTTTTGAGCGAGTCCTTCCAGGGGGTGGTTAGGGCTCTGCCTCCCAGCAGCCGTCGCATGCGTCAGCTGAACGGCTTGCTGGCACGGGCCATGTGCTCCCAACTCCTGCCGTACACGCTCGTGCAGGAGGGGAGCGACATGCGTGCGCTGCTTGCTTGTGCAGCCCCAGACTGGCAGCTCCCCAGCAGACACTTTTTCGCCCGCAAGGCCATTCCTGCACTGCACCGCTTTGTGATGGCCAATGTGGAGCGAGGGCTGGAGCACGGGGTTGGTGAAAGGGTCCACGTCACCATGGACTCCTGGAGCAGCCGCTTCGGGACAGGCCGCTACCTGTCCTTCACTGTCCACTGGGTCAGCTTGGTGGAAGGGGGTGAGGATGGGAGAGCAGCAGCGGGCACAGCAGCAGCAGCAACACAGTGGGTGGTGCCACCCCGCAGGGTCAGGGGAACTGCAGCAGGTTCCTCCGATCCTCTGCTATCCTCCAGCACACCTGGCCAAACCCCCCGCCTCAGCAGCAGCGTGAAGGCCCGCCACTGCCAAGCGCTGCTGCAGTTGGTCAGCCTTGGGAAGACCAAACTGACGGCAACCCATGTGTTGGCCAAACTCCAGGAGCAGGAGAGGATTTGGCTGACCCCCAGAGGCCTCAGAGTCGGAGAGGTGGTGGCCGACAATGGGGCCAATCTGGTTGCCGCAATAGACAGGGGAAACCTGACCCACATCCCCTGTCTTGCCCACGTGCTGAACCTGGTGGTGCAGAAGTTCTTGCGCACCTACCAGGGGATGGGCGAACTGCTGGAAATGGCAAGGAACGTTGTGCATCACTTCCGGCGCTCGGCTGCAGCCTGTGCGAGCCTGGAAGATGTGCAAAAGGAGCTGGAGCTGCCACGCCATCGGCTGATCCTTGACGTTCCAACTCGCTGGAACTCCACCCTGGCGATGTTGGAGCGTCTGGTTGAACAGAAGCACGCTGTCAACCAGTACCTTGCCCAGGCCACTGTTTCCGCCGCTCAGAGAAGGGACAAGACCAGCAACATCCCGTCCATCGTCCCCGATGATGACTGGAGGCACATGCAGCAGGTGTGCTTAGTGCTGGCTCCCTTTCTGCAGGCCACTAACATGGTGAGCAGGGACCATGCTATGGTCTGCGAGTGGGTGCCCCTGGTTTGTCTGCTGAACAGGGCCCTCGATGCTTTGCTGGAACAGGGAGCGGCAGCCTTGGACCAGCAGGAGCGGCAAGCAGCTGCACAGTCCACCTCTGAGGGGGAGGAGGAGGAGGACTTGGTGGAGGTCCCTGACCTTGCTGCTGATGAGGGGGATCAGCACATCGCAGCTGAGTTGGTGCGGGGGTGGAGAGAGGATGAGGCGGCAGAGGAGGAGGATGAGGACAGCACTGCCGTCGATGTGCCAGCACACGTGGCCCGCCTCTTCCCAATGGCAGCACACATGCTGACGTGCCTGCGCAAGGACCCCAGGGTGATCCAGATGAAGCAGAGGGAGGACATCTGGATCAGCATGATGTTGGACCCACGCCTCAAGGGGAAGTTGAGCCAGTTCCTGCCGCCTGCAGGAGGAGACCCAGCGCAACAAATAAGGAGCTTGCAGCAGGCCCTTGTTGAGCGCTTGGAGGAAGCCTTCCCCCAGCCTTCCACCCCCACTGTCCAGCCAGCACAGAGGCAGCAGCAGGTGCCTGCATCCAGCAGCAAGCGCCCCACAGACCTGCTGTCTCCCAGCAACGAGCTCTACAGGACTGTAGAGGCTCCGGCAGCAGTGACTAGAGAGGAGGTGCATGCAGCAGCATCCTCCTCCGGTCACAGCCAGCGCCTGACCCGAATGGTGGCTGACTACATGGGGTCCTACAGCGGGCTTGACAGCGATGCCCCTGTTGATCCCATGGAGTATTGGGTCAAGCGCCTGGAGATCTAAAGCGAGCTGGCGCAGTATGCCCTGGAAGTGCTGTCCTGCCCCCCTTCCAGCGTGCTGTCCGAGCGCTGCTTCAGTGCAGCTGGTGGCGTGGTCACCGAGAAACGCTCACGTCTGTCTCACAAGTCTGTGGACAGACTGACGTTTCTCAAGATGAACCAGGCGTGGGTGAAAGGCGAGTTCCTGGCCCCTGTTGTCGGCGAGAGGGGGACATGAACTGGCTGCCGGAAGAACCATCGTTAATGTGCCTTACCACCCTTTACCACCTCCTGGCTCCTGCTCACTAAGCCAGCCTGGTTCACTTTGACTATTACGTCGCCTGCAGCCACACATTTTACATCTACAGTGGGCTGCTGTGTACCCTTCTGCTGTCTGTCTGTCTGTGTTTCCCCACTGCCAGGGTACACAGATTTACCTTCTGCTGCCACTCTGCCACCAGCTATTACGTCCAACAATAGCTACTCTCATTACTCCTCCATTCCTCCTGCTGCTGTCTGTCTGTGTTTCCCACTGCCAGGGTACACAGAATTACCTTTTGCTGCCACTCTGCCACCAGCTATTACGTCCAACAATAGCTATATCTGTGTAATTTGCTGTAAAAAAAAAAAAAAAAGTAAACCTTAAAAAAAAAAAAAAAAAGTTTAATTTTTCTGAGGTGCCCGGGTTGAAAACTGTGTTATCCCAGTTGTGTATTGGACACGATGTGGGCTGCACGACCGCTGTCTGGGACCTCCTGTTGTGTTTATTTACAGCCCTGGTATCAACGCTAGGTACCAGGGCTATTATGTCACGCTGCCTACCTACCTGCTGCCACACTCACACTACTCCTCCATTCCTCCTGCTGCTGCCTGTCTGTGTTTCCCCACTGCCAGGGTACACAGATTTACCTTCTGCTGCCACTCTGCCACCAGCTATTACGTCCAACAATAGCTACTCTCATTACTCCTCCATTCCTCCTGCTGCTGCTGCTGTCTGTCTGTGTTTCCCACTGCCAGGGTACACAGAATTACCTTCTGCTGCCACTCTGCCACCAGCTATTACGTCCAACAATAGCTATATCTGTGTAATTTGCTGTAAAAAAAAAAAAAAGTAAACCATTAAAAAAAAAAAAAAAAGGTTTAATTTTTCTGAGGTGCCCGGGTTGAAAACTGTGTTGTCCCAGTTGTGTATTGGACACGATGTGGGCTGCACGACCGCTGTCTGGGACCTCCTGTTGTGTTTATTTACAGCCCTGGTATCAACGCTAGGTACCAGGGCTATTATGTCATGCTGCCTACCTACCTGCTGCCACACTCACACTACTCCTCCATTCCTCCTGCTGCTGCCTGTCTGTGTTTCCCGACTGCCAGGGTACACAGATTTACCTTCTGCTGCCACTCTGCCACCAGCTATTACGTCCAACAATAGCTACTCTCATTACTCCTCCATTCCTCCTGCTGCTGCTGCTGTCTGTCTGTGTTTCCCACTGCCAGGGTACACAGAATTACCTTCTGCTGCCACTCTGCCACCAGCTATTACGTCCAACAATAGCTACTCTCATTACTCCTCCATTCCTCCTGCTGCTGCTGCTGTCTGTCTGTGTTTCCCACTGCCAGGGTACACAGAATTACCTTCTGCTGCCACTCTGCCACCAGCTATTACGTCCAACAATAGCTATATTTGTGTAATTTGCTGTAAAAAAAAAAAAAAGTAAACCATTAAAAAAAAAAAAGGTTTAATTTTTCTGAGGTGCCCGGGTTGAAAACTGTGTTGTCCCAGTTGTGTATTGGACACGATGTGGGCTGCACGACCGCTGTCTGGGACCTCCTGTTGTGTTTATTTACAGCCCTGGTATCAACGCTAGGTACCAGGGCTATTATGTCATGCTGCCTACCTACCTGCTGCCACACTCACACTACTCCTCCATTCCTCCTGCTGCTGCCTGTCTGTGTTTCCCGACTGCCAGGGTACACAGATTTACCTTCTGCTGCCACTCTGCCACCAGCTATTACGTCCAACAATAGCTACTCTCATTACTCCTCCATTCCTCCTGCTGCTGCTGCTGTCTGTCTGTGTTTCCCACTGCCAGGGTACACAGAATTACCTTCTGCTGCCACTCTGCCACCAGCTATTACGTCCAACAATAGCTACTCTCATTACTCCTCCATTCCTCCTGCTGCTGCTGCTGTCTGTCTGTGTTTCCCACTGCCAGGGTACACAGAATTACCTTCTGCTGCCACTCTGCCACCAGCTATTACGTCCAACAATAGCTATATTTGTGTAATTTGCTGTAAAAAAAAAAAAAAGTAAACCATTAAAAAAAAAAAAGGTTTAATTTTTCTGAGGTGCCCGGGTTGAAAACTGTGTTGTCCCAGTTGTGTATTGGACACGATGTGGGCTGCACGACCGCTGTCTGGGACCTCCTGTTGTGTTTATTTACAGCCCTGGTATCAACGCTAGGTACCAGGGCTATTATGTCACGCTGCCTACCTACCTGACTGCCTGCTGCCACACACTCATCCTCCTCCTCCTGCTGCTGAATTTACCTCCTGCTGTCTGTGTGTTTCCACTGCCAGGGAGCACATACAATGGCGCTTCCAACATGCGTGCGCCACCAGCTATTTATTACGCTCAAAAATAGCTGCATTCTTTAAAAAAACAAAAAAAATATATATATTCTTTTTATTAATACTTTGTGATATTATTTTTAGAGGTGTCCGGGTTGAAAACTGTGTTGTCCCAGTTGTGTATTGGACATGATGTGGGCTTCACGACCGCTGTCTGGAACCTCATGCTGTGTATTTACGGCCTGGTACCACCGCTAGGTACCACACAGCCTATTATGTCTCGCTGCCTGCCTCATTGACTGCCTGCTGCCACACAATCATCCTCCTCCTCCTGCTGCTGCTGCTGAATTTACCTCATGCTGTCTGTGTGTTTCCACTGCCAGGGAGCACATACAATGGCGCTTCCAACATGCGTGCGCCACCAGCTATTTATTACGCTCAAAAATAGCTGCATTTCTTTAAAAAAAAAAATATAAAAGAGAAATAAGTGATGAAGAAGAAGAAGACGATATAGAAAAAGAAGAAGATATAGAAAAAGAAGACGACGAAATAGAAAAATAATAAGAAGAAGAGGATATAGAAAAAGAAGATATAGAAAAAGAAGATATAGAAAAAGAAGATATAGAAGAAGAAGATGAAGAAGATGAAGAAGAAGAAGATGAAGAAGATGAAGAAGAAGAAGATGAAGAAGAAGATGAAGAAGAAGATGAAGAAGAAGATGAAGAAGAAGATGAAGAAGATGAAGAAGAAGATGAAGAAGAAGATGAAGAAGAAGATGAAGAAGAAGATGAAGAAGAAGATGAAGAAGAAGATGAAGAAGAAGAAGAAGAAGAAGAAGAAGAAGAAGAAGAAGAAGATATAGAAGATATAGAAGAAGAAGAAGAAGAAGTATATACACTACTGAACAGAATTTTGGACACAACTTCTCTTCTCTTTCCACCTTTTTTTTTAAAGGAACATCCCCACATAATCACTTGCTGTTGTTACTTGGGAAAAAAGATGTTTCTTGCATCATTCACCCTCAAAACAAGTGTTGGAAGCTATTTAAGGCCAATTCGAATAGTCAGCTCGAATAATGAGCTCGAATACCGACTCGAATAGTGAGCTCGAAGTCCGAGGTCGAATCGAATAGCAAAAAATATTCGAATATTCGACCGAATTCGAATAATTTACTATTCGAATTCGACCAAACTCGAATAATAAAAAGGGGTATCCGAGCATCACTGGTGGCGAGTAGTGTTGGGCGAACAGTGTTCGCCACTGTTCGGGTTCTGCAGAACATCACCCTGTTCGGGTGATGTTCGAGTTTGGCCGAACACCTGATGGTGTTCGGCCAAACCGTTCGGCCACATGGCCGAACTAAGAGCGCATGGCCGAACGTTCCCCAAACGTTCGGCTAACGCTGTGATTGGCCGAACGGGTCACGTGGTTCGGACCCGAACGCGCTCTGATTGGCCGAACTGTCACATGGTTCGGGTAAATAAATACCCGAACCACGTCATATCTCCGCCATTTGTCTGTGGGTTTAGCTTTGGGTAGGCAGGCAGGGTAGTTTGCGCTCCAGCCACGCTAGCCAGGGTCCCCCCAGTCATTGTGTCACTGCTGGGAATAGTAGTACACCGCTCGCTCAGCCACACTATATAGCATTGTGTTTACTGCCACTCTGTGTACCTCGCTCAGCCACACTATATAGCATTCTGTTTACTGCCACTCTGTGTCTGCTGGGAATAGTAGTACACCGCTCGCTCAGCCACACTATATAGCATTGTGTTTACTGTCACTCTGTGTACCTCGCTCAGCCACACTATATAGCATTGTGTTTACTGCCACTCTGTGTCTGCTGGGAACAGTACTACACCGCTCGCTCAGCCACACTATATAGCATTGTGTTTACTGCCACTTTGTGTCTGCTGGGAATAGTAGTACACCGCTCGCTAAGCCACACTATATAGCATTGTGTTTACTGCCACTCTGTGTACCTCGCTCAGCCACACTATATAGCATTGTGTTTACTGCCACTCTGTGTCTGCTGGGAACAGTACTACACCGCTCGCTCAGCCACACTATATAGCATTCTGTTTACTGCCACTCTGTGTCTGCTGGGAACAGTACTACACCACTCGCTCAGCCACACTATATAGCATTGTGTTTACTGCCACTCTGTGTACCTTGCTCAGCCACACTATATAGCATTGTGTTTACTGCCACTCTGTGTCTGCTGGGAACAGTAGTACACCGCTCGCTCAGCCACACTATATAGCATTGTGTTTACTGCCACTCTGTGTCTGCTGGGAACAGTAGTACACCGCTCACTCAGCCACACTATATAGCATTGTGTTTACTGCCACTCTGTGTCTGCTGGGAACAGTAGTACACTGCCGCTCACTCAGTCACCCCATTACTATATAGCATTGCTGGGATCTGTAGTACTCTGCTCACTCACCCATACCATTGTACTGCCAGTCACTGTGTATATTGCTGGGATCTGTAGTACTTCCCTCACCGTCAACCACTATATAGCATTGCGTACTCTGCCAGTCAGTGTGTATATTGCTGGGATCAGTAATACTCCACTCAACGTCAACCACTATATGAGCTCACCATGAGTTCCTCAGAGACCTCCGCTGTGAGCAGCACTCCCAACAACAGCAACAGCCAACGCCCCACGCAAGCTATAACATCCACCCCAGCAGCCAGTGGTCAGCAGCAGCCCTCCCCGGAGGAGAACGTTGTGTCCATCGGTCCGGCACCAGAGCGATTATTGAGGGCTGCCATTGAGGAGATGATGGGGCCTGATGTGGAGGAGGAGGTCGGGCTCAGGCCAGCATCCCAAGTTAATGTTGAGGACGATGAGGGGTCTGTGTCTGGGGATGTTGGGGTGGCAGAGGTGGTGGGTGGGTCAGACTCAGGAGAAGAGTTGTATGATGAGGATGATGATCGGGACCATCTGTATGTGCCTCAGAGTCCGACCCCGGAAAACATGTTGTATCGTGTGTTTAGGTACTAAAATCTGCGTTCCCACTTCCCAGTACTGCCCGGGTCCACGGATCCATATAATTTTTTGGGCAGCACTATCAAACTGTGGTACTATGAGTGAGTTGCCATGGTCCTTCTGTGCTGTCACACTCACCGTCTGTCTGCAGATGGATTGTTCAACACAGCTAAGCCATCTGACATGTAGTCCTTGACCATCTTCTCCAGGCGATTGGTGTTGGAGGACGTGGAACTGCCCGATTGCTGTTCTGTGGGCTGCTGCATGGGTGTCAGAAAATGTTCCCACTCCAAGGACACTGCCAATACCATTCCCTTTTGAGCACTAGCAGCAGCTTGTGATCTTTGCTGCCCTCCTGGTCCTCCTGGGTTTGCTGAAGTCAGTCTGTCGGCGTACAACTGGCTAGAGAAGCCATCCATCCTCAAGGGCCTGCTGGAATTGTTCCATTTTTGACCTGTCTGACACTTTCTTCAATCAGTTTTTTAACATTGTGTTTGTATAAACTGGGTATAAACCCAGTAATTGGTGTTGTCCAGAATAATGAATAATAATAAATAGTGAATAATGCGCGGGCCGCGTTCAATGCAGTCTAGCATGAATTGAGCCATGTGTGCCAGAGAATCCTGCCAGACTCCTCTGTCTTCATGTTCTTGTGAGCGTTGTGATTGTTGTGATGCACCATATTCGTCACCAGCATCACTTTCTTCCTCTTCTGCTGTCCATTCCCGCTAAATTGTGGAAGTCCAACGTGCACCGCTCTGTCCCTCGGCAGTGGGGGCATCCAATTCCTGCTCCAACTCCAGCTGTTCCTCGTCCTGTTCTTTGTCATAGCTGGGACCAGCGTTTCCTGAGGCAGGTTGCCTGATGTTGGTATCATCACGCTGATCGTTTTCATCTTCAGATTCCCCCACTTGCATCATGCCAGCGGTTTCCATCTTCAACATTGATTTCTTCAGTAAACACAGCAGTGGTATTGTAATTCTGACTGTAGAGTTGTCACTGCTCAGTCACAAGCAACGTGGATTGCTCAAAATTTTGGAGGACTTGGCAGAGATCCAACATGGTGGCCCAATCAGATCCACAGAAGCTTGGTAGCTAGCTGCTGGAATGCGCCTCGGCACTGCGCAAAAGCGTGCTAGCATGTGCAGCGTAGAATTCCAGCGCGTAGGGAGGGACATCACCCAGCGAGCGATGGTGCGCTAGATTGAAGCGCTCCTGCATCTCTTGGTGAGTCCTTCAGAAGCGGTACTGGACTTTAAAAAATGTTTTTTTTTTTTCCTTCAACAGAAGATCTGCCACGTTGGAGTGAGGAGGACGCCGCCGACCCCGACACCAAGCTGAACCCCGGCGAACTCCAAGCAGAGGATCTTCAGGAACCCTCAAGGCTTTGAGCAAGCTGAGGAGGATCAGCAGTCCCGATGAGACCTCTCCTCATATGTGACTGTGTGCAGTGGAGTAGAGCTCCCCAGAACAACCTCTCACTTGTCACTTTGTCACTGGTCACTTTGTCACTTTGTCATTTTGTCACTTTGTCACTTTGTCACTTGTCACTTTGTCACTTGTCACTTTGTCACTTGTCACTTGTCACTTTGTCATTTTGTCACTTTGTCATTTTGTCACTTTGTCAGTCACTTTGTCACTTTGTCACTGGTCACTTTGTCACTTTTCACTTTGTCACTTGTCACTTGGTCACTTGTCACTTGGTCACTTGTCCAGATGATCTCGGTACACCTCCTGCGATTCAAATTCCTGCACACATTGCTCTGGGATTTGGGTGTGATGAATGATGCATCTAACTGGCCACCGGAGGCAATTAAGGCCTTCAAAACATTGAAAGCAGCTTTCTGTTCCGCCCCCATTTTGCGTCATGTTGAGTTGTTGACGTCATGTTCATCCTCGGCCTCGCCTTGCATTTCAGTGCGAGGTGCATTTTCCACAGAAAAAGGATGTGAATCCGGGCACAACATTTGTGGCTGTTCCATTGACCTTTCACAGGTAGAAGATTGTGGGGGTGGGAATAGCTCCTCCGAATAACCTCTCATCTTTATTACATTTATGACTGCATGGCGGTAAAAAGCATGCTATCCGCACGCTTCTTGTCCTCATGCAAGGCCTGGGTTGTTGTGTCTCAAAAAGCGTGGCCTTCTCCTCCTGCGCCTCCTCCTCCTGTTCCATCACGTGTGCTGCTGCTGGTGCTGGGTTAGCGTTACCGGTCCCTTTTCCTGGAACCTCTTCTCTGTATTACATTTATGACTGCATGGCGACAAAAAGCATGTTACCTGTGCAAAGAAACATGACATTTTCCACATTTAAAATACAGTTTTTCCTTTGAAACTTTACAATCAATTTTCTCAAAAACTATAAGCTCTTTTTCAAATATTTTTTTTCCTCTTGTACCCACTCCCAAGGTGCACATACCCTGCAAATTTGGGGTATGTAGCATGTAAGGAAGCTTTACAAAGCACGAATGTTCGGGTCCCCATTGACTTCCATTATGTTCGGAGTTCGGCGCGAACACCCGAACATCGCGGCGATGTTCGGCGAACGTTCGCGAACCCGAACATCTAGGTGTTCGCCCAACACTAGTGGCGAGGCTGGTTTGTTAGTAATCTGGCAGCAGCATTCTGCACTAATTGCAGGCGACGCAGGTCCTTTTTGGGGAGGCCAGCATAAAGGGCATTGCAGTAGTCCAGCCGTGATGTGATCAAGGCGTGAACTAGGGTTGGAAGATCCTCTGCAGGAATCAGATGTTTAATCTTTGCAATGTTCTTAAGATGAAAGTAGGAAGATTTAACTACAGATGAAATCTGGTTTCTGAAACTCAATTCCCCATCGATTACTACGCCAAGGCTGCGCACAAGGTTGGAGCTGTTTATGTCTGAATTGGTGTTGCTTCAGGATATAGCTGGTGTTGCTTCAGGATATAGCTGTTTTTATGGCGAGCACTGGCTTTGGACAAAAAGGACCTCAGTTTTGTCAGCATTCAGTTTCAACCAGTTATCATTCATCCATGCCTGTAGCTCAGCTAAGCAAGAGTTTATTTTTGGAGTAGGGTCTGTTCCACCAGGTTTGAAGGACAGGTATAGCTGTGTGTCATTGGCGTAGCAGTGGTACTTCAGGCCATGTCGTTGGATAAGTGAACCGAGTGGCAACATGTAGATTGCAAACAGCAGAGAGGATAGGATTGATCCTTGTGGCACTCCGAATTTTAGCGGTGCATGTTTGGACATTATGGGTCCTGGGGATACTCTCTGTGTTCTGTCAGTCAGGAATGATCTGAACTACTGGAGGACTGATCCACTGATGCCACAGTACTCCTGCAGTCTGTTAAGCAGGATTTCATGGTCAACTGTGTCAAAAGCCTCTGAGAGATCCAACAGGATTAGGATGGAGCATTCCCCTCTGTCCCTTGCCATGAGCAGATTGTTGCAGACTTGGATGAGGGCTGTTTCACAGCTGTGGTGTTTCTTAAAGTCAGATTGTAGAGGGTCCAGGATGTTGTTTACTGACAGCCTGGTTTCAAGTTGCAGATAGACAACCTTTTCAATAACTTTACCTAAGAAGGGGAGGTTGGAGACAGGTCTGTAGCTGCTCATTGCATCTGGATCCATGGAAGGTTTTTTAAGAAGGGGCTTGATGATTCCTTCTTTTAGAGAGGTAGGAAACCTCCCTGCTTGCAGAGAGAAATTTACTATTTTGTGAAATACTGGACCAAGCAGGTCAGGGCATTTCAGCATATGTTTAGTTGGTCCAGGGTCCAGGTCGCAGGTTGTCTGGCGGAGGCGACGGAGGATGTCTGAGATCTCTTCCTCACTAATACTTTTGAAGTCAGTCCAGGGTGTTAGGTTGTTCTTGCAACTATTTCCAGGAGTTGAATAAGTCTTAGGTGCTGTGGACTGAATGAGAGACCGAATAAAGGATACTGTGTCAGCAAAGTAGCAGGAAAATTTCTCACATAGCTCCTTTGAGGGAGTTATAGTAGGGTTTAGACAGGATGGGTTACAGAGTCTATCAACTGTGCGGAATAGTTGGGCTGGCCTGTTGGCGGCCTTTGCGATCTCCTGTAATAGGTAGGAGGATTTTTTCTTGGTGATCGCATTTTGGTAGCTTTCTGTAACGATTGGTGTCAGCACGCAGAGAGAATCTGATTATCGGTGATCTGCAGTATCACCAAGAATGCAGATATATACCCGATTATTGATGATCTGCAGTATCACCGATAATCAGATATATTGCTAACCTCTGGACACCTATAGGTATATGAGTGTTTGGTGTAACAGTAATACTTAGAGTAATGCACCTGCTGAGCAGGTGATAAGAAGCAGCCTGGAATACTGCTTATGCTGACACAGGAACCTTCCAACAGCCTGAGATTCTCCAAGGGGTGGAGTCAGGCTGAAGGTAGGAGGAACCTGCACAGGAGAGACACCTGAAGGGTGGAAATCCCTAGCAGGTCAGGAGACTATCTCTTAAGGGAGAGCGATAGTTCCCAAGGTAGTAACAGATATCAAACAATGCCTAGTCTTGGTGTGAGGTCCGTGGTCTCTACACCCTGGAACTAGTCTGATGCACAACATAAATGATTATACAATTCCCTAGTCTTGGGTGTGAGTTCCGTGATCATCAACACCCTGGAACTAGTCTGGAGTATAACATAAATGATAATACAATTCCCTAGTCTTGGGTGTGAGTTCCGTGATCATCAACACCCTGGAACTAGTCTGGAATATAACAAAGACAATACAGTTCCCTAGTCTTGGGTGTGAGGGCCTTGATCTCAACACCCTGGAACTATGCTAGAGAATACACAGAAGGTACACAGTATTCCTAGTCTGGGGTGTGAGGGCCTTGATCTCAACACCCAGGAACTGGTCTAACAAATAATAATAACAGTACAAGGAAATCTGGCTCAGTGTGAATTCCCAGGTAACCCTGGTTCAAACACACTGTAAGGATCTGAATATGGTCTGAATGCTTCCACGTAAGTGTTTGCAATGGCAGACAACCAGTGAATGACCAGCACCCAGTATAAATAGCACAGCGCTCACCAGCGCCTCCCCTAAGTGCTGGACCAATGGGAACTGATTGAATCGTCAGCTGACCGGCTTGGTCAGCTGACTCCCTTCTGGCTGTCATAAAAGTTCTGCCTCCCAGCGCGCGCGCGTCTTTCTGAACCTGTGTGGACTGTCAGTCCCAGCCACACCAATCATGTGTTGTGTACCACCCGCCACGCTGGACGCGGAACCAGCCGCACCGCTATCAGGGCATGCGGCGGTTTCTCCGCGTTCAGCCATACTAGCAGATGTAGGCCTATGCGTGCAAACCGCCGCGTTAGATGCGGAATCAGCCGCCTTGTTCTGAGCACACGCGGCGGCTTTTCCGCGTTTTCTCACACTTTCTAGGTGAGAGACAAGGATGTGTTTATCTTTTGAATTCTAAGATTTTCGCCACTTCCTTTCTAGTCTGCGCACTTCATTTTTTAGGTCCTTTAGTGAGATGTCAAACCACGGTGCATGGTGAAGTGGTGTAGACCGTTTAATGCGAACTGGAGCAAGGGCGTCATAGGCAGATGACACTGCATGGTTGTACATCAGGACCATGGAGTCTGGGTTTGCGCAATGATTGGTTAATGCGTCAAAGTTGAGGATGTTCTGAACGTGCTGGGGTGAGACATCTTTCAAAGAACAGTATTTTATGAGTTCTTTCCCTCTGTGTTTTATCGCTGGTGCTGTCAGAGAGAAGTGGATGGTGTGGTGGTCTGACCATACCACTGGGTTTATATCCATGTGTGATATTAGAAGTCCGTAATGGAATATAAGATCCAGGGTGTGCCCTTTCTTGTGGGTGGGAAGGTTGACAGCCTGAGAGAAACCCAGTTCACTCATTATGAGAAGTAGTTCACTTCGTAGGTATGAGTCGTGATCATCCATCCATGCATTAAAATCCCCCAGGATGATCCATCTAGGGTGTTCCACTGTGAGGCAGAATAAGAGTTCAGATATTTCCTTAAGAAAGGCTGGACCATTTTCTGGGGGGCGGTATATGAGCAATATGTTGATGTTTATCTCTGCTGAAAGTTGGGCTGCAAGACATTCAAAGGTTTCAGTGGGGCCTATTGCCAGGGGCCTTATGTTCAAAGAGGATCTGAAGCATATGGCAACCCCCCCACCCTTGCGGTCTTGTCTCTCGCAGTGCAAAACTGAATAATTGGTTGGCACGGTTGCTTCAAGGATCGGGCCTGCATGTTTCCCAAGCCAGGTCTCTGTCAAAAAGGTCAAATCAGAGAGCTCTATTAGGTCATGTATAGTTGCAGTCTTATTATTTATCGATCTGGCATTGCAGAGTGTGGCTGTGATTGAGCTTTCCTGGGGACAGCTATGTTTTTTAGACTTGGATCCACTGCCTCTCTGCCCCCTTCTATTTTTCCTGAGTATCCCAAAGGATTTTAAGAGAAGAGCTAGTGAGGTGTTAATTTGTGATTGTTTCTTAGGAGAGCAGGCAGATCCTTTGATGAGTATTTGTATGTTGACATTAGAGACAATAGACTTGTTTAGATAGCTTTTACTTCTGGAATCATGATGAGATCAAAGGGGATCTGTGCAAAATGCTTTCTTCCTACACAGAGTTGGATCATAGATTTATTTTAAGTAAAGTTCCTTGTTTTAGAGTTAAATGATAAATGATAAAATAAATGTGGAAAATAGTCACTTGGTGCATATGCCTTGGATAATGGATAAAGGATTACTCACAGGGTGGAGAGAGAACAATCACAGAGAGGTTGAAGGCCTTGTTTCAGGTCAGCTGTTAGAAGGCTTGGTGTGTTCAGGAATGGGAGGCTTCATGGAGGATTTCAATCCAGTTTCAATCTCTGCCATCCAAAGTAATCCGATTGTTCTGGTTGGTTGTAGTTGAAGCCTTAGTCATGGTGGGTGGGATTCCTCTGTATTTTGGGTCCAGTTTCAGCACAAATAGGTTTAAAGGTGTAGAAATCTGAGACCAGGTCTGGAGCAGCTTAAGAGAGCTGCTGCCCGGCTGGGAGCGCTCAGTATGGTCTTACACAGCCATGGCAGGCTTTGCCGATATTCAGCGGAGAATCAACTTGCCGGTGAGACGCTTGATTTGCGATAGCCCGACTCACTGGAATTCGACCCTCCTGATGTTCGACTGCCTGCTACAACAGGAGAAAGCCGTCAAACAGTATCTCTACAACTACAGTCAAAGGACACCGTCTGGGGAGATGGTGATGTTCTGGCCGAAGTCCTGGACACTGATGCGAAATGCCTGCAGGCTCATGCGGACATTTGAGGAGGTGACAAACCTCATGAGTCGCAGTGAAGGCGCCATCAGCGACTTGATCCCATATGCCTTCTTCCTGAAGCGTGCCGTGCGTAGAGTGGTGGATCAAGCTGTGGAGGAGCGTGAACAGGAACAGGAACGGGATAGAGAGTTGTGGGATCAATTCTCAGCAGAAGCAGATGATTCCTCAACACCTGCGGCAGCACAGAGGGGGAGGAGGAGGAGGATGAAGAGTCGTGTGGGGAAATGGAGTCAGATGATGAGGAAGGTGTTGTTTTGGAGGAGGAGGAGGAGGTGGAAGAACAACCACAGCAGGTGTCGCAGGGGGCTTGTGCTGCTCAACTTTCCCGTAGTGTTGTTCGTGGCTGGGGAGGAGGAGGAGAACTTAGCTGACATCACTGAGGAAGAGCAAGAGGAGATGGATAGTATGTCTGCATCCAACTTTGTGCAGATGGTGTCTTTCATGCTATCCAGCCTGTTGAGGGACCCCCGTCTAAAAAAAACTCAAGGGGAATGAGCTGTACTGGGTGGCCACCCTACTAGACCCTCGATATAGGCACAAAGTGGCGGAGATGTTTCCAAATCACCAGAAGGCAGAAAGGATGCAGCACTTGCAGAACAAGCTGGCAACTATGCTTTACAATGCGTTTAAGGGTGATGTCACAGCACAACGCAATAAAGGTGCCACTGCCAGTAATCCTTCTCCCATGTCCACGCAGGCAAGGACAGGATGCTCCAGCGATCTCATGGTGATGTCGGACATACGGACATTCTTTAGTCCAACGCCTCGTCTTAGCGCTTCCGGATCCACCCTCCACCAATGCCTGGACCGGCAGGTAGCCGACTACCTGGCCTTAAGTGTGGATGTAGACACTGTGAGCAGCGAAGAACCCTTGGACTACTGGTGTGCAGGCTAGACCTGTGGCCAGAGCTGTCCCAATTTGCCATCCAACTTCTGTCTTGCCCTGCCTCAAGCGTCCTGTCAGAAAGGACCTTCAGCGCAGCTGGAGGAATTGTAACTGAAAAGAGAAGCCGCCTAAGTCAAAAAAATGTTTAGTACCTCACCCTTATCAAAATGAATGGGCATGGATCCCGGATGGCTACTGCTCGCCCGAAGACTAAGTCAGTCCCCACACACAGCATCTCTGCCTGCACGCCATGTGACTGCCTGCCACATGACTAAGTCGCTCCCCACACAGCATCTCTGCCTGCAGGCCGCTTGACTACCTTATCCGCCACCACCAACAGGGTCCAGGACTCCAGGTGGATTCCTGAATTTTTAATGCTAGCAGCTCCCGCTATACTAATTTTTCTGGTGCGTGTACATGCCTGCCTAATTTTTCTGGCTGCAGTGCAGCTGCAACAACAAAACAAAAGGCATGTACATGTGTCAATTCCCCTTTGTGATCGTTACCTTGCCGCGGTGAAGGGGCTTGTGTATCACAATGAAGCAATGACCGACGGCTATATGAGTGTCTCGGGGGGTGGCACACCAAAGATAATAAGGTCGTTGCTTCATTGTGGACAGACCAAATTCGATCAGCTGGACAGTTACTGTTGTTCTGTCATTGAACTACCTCAGCCTGGCAACCATATGGGCTTGAAAACCGCTATCGCCTGCACTCTCGCCATGGTGCGCACCAGTCCAGCATGACCGTCACTACACAAACAGCTGTTTGCGGTGCGTTACACGGTGAGTTTGGTGTGTCAGTGTGAAGCAGTACTCTAATTACACTCCCTGATTGATGTATACACATGCAAGATGTTTTAAAGCACTTTAGGCCTCCAATTTAGCATGCAATGTGATTTCTGCCCTTAAAACGCTGCTTTGCGTCAAATCCAGATTTTTCCACTGGACTTTTGGCATCTATCTCACTTATCCATGCAAAAACTCAAGTGTTAGACCACTTGAAACATCTTTTCCATCACTTTTGTGGCCAGCATAAATGTTTCTAGTTTTCAAAGTTTGCCTCCCCATTGAAGTCTATTGTGGTTCGCGAAAGTTTGCGAACGTTTGCGGAGGTTCGCGAGTGGGGTTCGCAAACCTAAAATCGGAGGTTCAGGCCATCTCTAATCTCCAACCTCAAACTCAAATCATTCTCCAATGCATACAATTGTGTCATATTCCTTCTTAGCTCTAGATTAAACAAGCATGTAACTACGCTAAAGAACAACTATTAGCCATACTATGCCAGGGAAAAAAAAACACATATTTCAGTAGATACTTACTTGCTCTACTTGCACAACACATGTATTACCCTGTACACGTTTTGATTTCAGGGTATTTTATATAGTGAAATGGACATAATTCTGTCCATGGCAGGGGCCATCTTGGGTCCCACAGGCTTCAGCATCCCCCCCTCGCCCTGCACCCCTCCTCGCCCTGCATCCCCCCTCGCATATCCTCTCCTCCCGCTCTATTACTCAGCAAAGTGGGGAAGAATAAATGCAGTTCGCACAGACTCACCTCCATAATGTTCCATGTGCTGCAGTTTCCGTCTCTACACTCTGCAGTACCGCTGGCGGTAGTGCAGAGTGCATAGACAGGAACTCCAGTGCGTGGAACCATATGGAGGTGAGTTTGTGCGCACTGCTTTTATTCCTCCCCGCTTCACTTAGTAATAGTGCGGGTAGGAGAGGACAGAGGAGATGTGAGGAGGGATGCAGGGTGAGGGGGGATGCGGGACGAGAGGGGGTGCAGCAAGAGTGCAGAGAGGGGCACACAACAGGAGGGGGGCGAGGACAGTGATGGATGACAGCTTCTGGCCCCCCTCTCTGCGCCCTAGCAGCTACAAGTGACCAAAGAACAGTCAGAGAAGAACAGAGGTGAGAGACAGGGGCTTCAGCCAATCAGGCTTAATTAGCATGCATTACAACTTCTCTTTTGCGGCCAGCGTACGATAAATGAGCCTGGGTGTATTGGGGACTAGGGATGGTCGCTGCATTCCGTGGAATTATAAATTCTGCGATTCTGGCCGGAATTTGGTGATTCCGGTTCCGAAGCGACGGAACGGAATTGCTATAGCCCTAATTCGGAATTTCCGCGGAATTTAAATTTTTTCTTCCCTAACTGATTTCTGCCTAATAAGTTTTTCTACTCTATAGACGCCCTTCCTCCCTCCTCCTGGAGGGAAGAGGGTCCCGTCTTCCAGGGAATTGTAGGATTTCAAAAGCCAGCTTACATACCTCGGCCGGGAATTGAACCCAGGTCTTGGCTGGGAATTGAACCCAGGTCTAGTGCTCGGTAGGTAGCTCTCTTCACCACTATACCACCACCAGCACTACATGCTGAAGCCAGCCTAGCATGTACCATTATGATATATCCAAGAGAAAAATGAGCTCGCTTAGGGATTTGTAGGATGCCAAAAGCCAACTCACATACATTGGCCAAGCCCAGGAATTGAACCCAGGCCTACCACTCTGTAGGCTGCTATCCTAACCATTATACCACCAAGACAACACACTACAATGCTACATGCTGAAGCCAGCCTAGCATGTACCATTGTGATATATCCAAGAGAAAAATGAGCTTGCTTAGGGAATTGTAGGATTTCAAAAGCTAGCTTACATACATTGGCCGGGAATCAAACCCAGGTCTAGTGCTCGGTAGACTGCTATCCTAACCATTATACCACCAACACAACACACTACAATGCTACATGCTGAAGCCAGCCTAGCATGTACCATTTTGATATACCCAAGAGAAAAATGAGCTCTCTCTCTCTCTCTCTCTCTCTAGGACTTGATGCCATTGAACTGAATTTTCAGCTTAAAACCATCAACAAATACTGGCAGAATTTCACAGGCAATTTCAGAATTCCGCCAGATTGAAAAAGCAATTCCGTTCCGACCAAACGGAATGGAATGACCAATTTCCACCTAAAATTGCGGAAAATACTATTCCGCGGAAAACGGTGACCATCCCTACTAGAGAGAGAGAGAGAGAGAGAGAGAGAGAGAGAGAGAGAGAGAGAGAGATGAATCTACATGGCTATCTGGGGTTCTCTTCGGACAACTGTTGAACACAAAAGGCAAGGCCATGCCTGGGTGGACTTATACCACCAACCTAGCAGTTAACAGCCAAACGTGCTAACTTATTGTGCCACAGAGACTGTGTACCACAAAGACTGTGCATGTGTCAGAAACTGTTTGGTTACCTCTGTAGCGGGAAGCGGCACAGCCGCCGCTTCCGCGTCTGACGTCACTACGGGTGTGGCCACGTCCTCACGGGCACCTTTCGCTCCTTCTGGCAGAACTGGTCTCTCTCCACTGCATCAGCGCAGATCATCACGCGCGCACACACCAAGCGGCAAGATCTTTATGCGCTGAGGAGATGGGTCAGCTGATCGGCCGGTCAGCTGACCTCTGCTCGCCGTTCCTCCTTGCTGATTGGCTGACTCGCTTAGGGCGGGTCATTTGGATCTGCTTGTCGGTATTTAAGCTTAGAGCTGTCAGTGGCTCATTGTCTGTTGTTGCTGAAACTTCGCAGTGAAAGCTCTCAGACCTTAGTCAGATCCTTGTGTGCTTGAACCGGCAGGACCCCGGGGATTCGCACTTAGTTTAGGATTATTATTATTGCATATTGAATATTACTGTGTATGATCTTTTGCCTTTATCTCTGATTACTCTCTGCCTTACGATTCTGTACCTCTGCCAATCTGATCTGTTGCCGACTTCTGCCTGAACACTCACTCTGATTTAGCCTTACGACTCTGTACCTTTGCCACTCTGATCTGTTGCCGACTACTGCCTGAAATACTCACTCCGATTTTTGCCTGACGATTCTGTACTTCTGACTGACCGATCTGTTACCGACTTTGCCTGTACAACCACTCTTTGTGAGTGATAGCCCCTGTCACCCAGGGCTATCACTCTCAAGTGCTCCTGTTATTTACTGTGCACCCAATCACGTGTGATCACACTTTCGAATAAAATACTGACTATTGTACTGATAGAGCTTGTTCTGACCATCAGATACATCACTGATTATTACATAACAACAGACCAATCTCATTATGGAGGTCTTATGCGCGCAGGTTCAGGTTTTAACTACAGCTGTCGAGCAGTTAAACAATACTGTTACGCCACAACAGGCTCAGCTAAATCTCCTGTCTGATGCTGTACGCAACTCGCAGAATCGACATCAAACACAGTCCAAGATCAAATACACACTAAGATCAGAACCCCTACGATATTACATACACACTAAGCTGCAACTAAGCTAACCTATGTATGTTCAAAACAGGGTAAAATGAATACACTCTAGCTAATCTGGGACACAGACAAGCGACAGAGCAGGGCAAGATAGGACGCAAGCCAAAGGCTCACACAGACCGACAGACTGAAAACATGGAGCAAGGCAAGATAGTATGTAAGCCAGAGACTTACACAGGAAGTCAGACAAGCTGGAAACACAGAGCACAGCAAGGAAGTGGACCAGCAAGCAGTAGTCACACTGACACGAGGATCTGCAAAGTGTGAAGGGAGTGGCCAGCTTAAATAGAAACCAGCAGCCTGGCCAGACACCTGTCGAACAGAGACATGTGTAACCCGTGTTACTCCATCTGGTGGTAAACCTGTTAACTGCAGACAACCATGAAAAGCAAACAGAGCCACCTGCTGGTGACTTGTGATGACACCAGCAGGTGAAGCAGGAAGCAACAGCGTTTGTGACAGTATGCATGTTGAATTATTATGGCTCTGTACTAATTACAAGCTGACACATCATTGCATTCCAGCGGATCTGGAGGTGTGTTTAGCTTCTAAGGACGACAATGGTTAATTTGCATATATTCAGCAGTGATGCACTGGGAGACATCTCAGAGCTCACTCCAACCTAAATTATTGCAAACACTTTCTGTTTTATGAAAGCAAACTTTTGTTTTCCATGCATTTTAGTAAGGTTTTTTTTGGACCATTGCAGCCCCTTACACACTCCAATTAGTTCTGGCTCACCATGAGCTTGTTGGTTAGTCTGTATGTTTTGTTTGTATTGCCTTGATTTTTTTACCCTCACCAAGCAGTGTAAACCTCTAACTTTAAAGAGAAACTCAAGTGAAAATAATGTAATGAACAAAAGTGCTTAATTTTTACAATAATTATGTATAAATGATTTAGTCAGTGTTTGCCCATTGTAAAATCTTTCCTCTCCCTGGTTTACATACTGACATATGGTGACATCTTTACTGCTGGTGGGTGATGTGTGAGAAAAGGCGGAAAAGCCGCCGTGTGTGCTCAGAACAAGGCGGCTGATTCCGCGTCCAACGCGGCGGTTTGCAAGCATGGGCCTACATCTGATAGTATGGATAAACGTGGAGAAACCGCCGCATGCTCTGATAGCGGTGCGACTGATTCCGCGTCCAGCGCGGCGGGTGGTTCACAACACATGTCTGGGGGGGCTGGGGCTGATAGTCCACACAGGTTCAGAAGGACGCGTGCGCGCGCTGAGAGGCAGAACTTTTATGACAGCCAGAAGGGAGTCAGCTGACCAAGCCGGTCAGCTGACGTTGCAACCAGTTCCCATTGGTCCAGCACTTAGGGGAGGCGCTGGATAGCGCTGTACTATATATACTGGGTGCTGGTCATTCACTGGTTGTCTGCCGTTGTGATCACTACGTGGAAGCACTCAGACCTTTTGTCAGAATCTGTGTTGTGATTCTGTTATACTTTAGACTAGTTCCAGGGTGTTGATGATCACGGACCTCACACCTAAGCCTAGGGACTTGTATTACCATTCTGTTATACTTCAGACTAGTTCCAGGGTGTTGATGATCAAGGACCTCACACCTAAGCCTAGGGACTTGTATTACCATTCTGTTATACTTCAGACTAGTTCCAGGGTGTTGATGATCAAGGACCTCACACCCAAGTCTAGGAATCTGTATTACCATTCTGTTATACTTCAGACTAGTTCCAGGGTGTTGATGATCAAGGACCTCACACCCAAGACTAGGGACTTGTGTTACCATTCTGTTATATATCAGACTAGTTCCAGGGTGTTGATGATCACGGAGCTCACACCCAAGACTAGCCATTGTTTATTATCTGTTATGACTTTTTGCTTTCCTGACCACTCTTCTGATCACTGATTCGGTACCTCGCTATTTCTGATACTCTGTTGCCAAACCCTGCGTGCCTTAGGATTACCGTATCAGTCTCCTGTCTTTGTACTTTGTCTGTCCGTGTGTTGCTGACCTGGCTTGCCCGACCTCGAGAACTATCTTCTCAGTTAAGAGATAGTTCACAGATCAGTCAGTGACATCCTGTCTTTGGTGTCACTCACGCTCTGGTCCTTCCTACCCCTAGCCTGGCTCCTCCCTGCGGGAGAATCCCAGGTTAGTGGAAGGTACTTGTTCTCCAGGACAGTGTTGCCTACTGCCCTGATACCTGTTCCCCAGGTATTCTCCTCAAAGTATTACTGTTGCACCAAACACTCATATTACTCAGGTATCCAGAGGTTAGTGATATATCTGATTATCGGTGATACTGCAGATCATCAATAATCAGGTGTATGTCTGCATTTTTGGTGATACTGCAGATCACCAATAATCAGATTCTCTCTGTGTTACACGGATCGTTACAGAACGGCAGACCAAATACAAATGGACGCGCTCACCAGCCGTCTGGGCACACAACCACTTCGATGGATAACATCAACCAAGTGCTGGGTAGCCACCAGACGTTAATAGATGCCTTGTCTGGATCCGTACAAACCCTCCAGACGGCTGTGGATGAAGTGCGATCCCCTCCTAGCACAGACATACGTATGCCTGTACCAGAAAGATTTTCTGGTCACAGATCTGACTTCCGAAATTTTAGAAGTAGAGTGTTATCATACTTTGAGTTAAGACCTAAGTCTTCAGGCACTATGGCCCAAAGGGTTACATTTATCAAAACTTTGTTATCTGGCGATTCCCAGACCTGGGCATAAAGTCTTCCCATCGGTCATCCGGCCCTGGCCTCTGTAGAATAATTTTTTAAAGCTATGGCTGTAATTTACGATGACCCAGACATTGCCTCGACTTCTGAGCGGAAGCTCAAACTTTTGCGTCAAGGCAAGGGTCCGGTTGAAGTTTATGCTGCTGAATTTAGGAGATGGTCGGTATCGGCCAGGTGGGATACTTTTGCCCTTTTAGATTGTTTTTTATCAGGGTTGTCAGACGAGGTCTCTGATCTTATGTTAAGTCAGCCTGAACCCAAATCCATCGATGAGGCCATTTCATCGGGCATCAGGATAGATCGCCGGCTGCGCTATCAGAGGCAGACCCTGGGGTAAAAACCACGTGAGAATGGTGTCCCATGCTGCGCCTCCAGTAACTCCACCTCCCCCCGCATCACCTCCCCCTGAGCCAATGCAGATTGGTCGGTCTAAATTGTCTCAGGTGGAGTGTAAACGCAGAATAGCAGAGCATCTCTGTCTGCATTGTGCAGAGGGGGGTCATAGAGTGCAGAATTACCCTAAGAAATCGGGAAACGCTACTGCCTAGGTGTAGTTGGGGGTAATACCCTAGGCGTACAATTTTTACCCCTAGATGATAAACGTTTGCTTCTTCCTTGTACTATTTCTGGGGAAGATAGGTCTGAAGTCACTGAAGCCTTCATTGACTCAGGTTCAGCGGCTAATTTTATGGATTACGAATTTGCTAAGAAATTGGGAATTCCACTCACCCCGGTAAAAACCACAGATTCAAGTTACTGCAGTGGATGATTCCCGTCTGCAGGGTAACAGTCCTCTGTCGCAGACTCCAGAGGTGGGAGTCACTATTGGGGTGTTGCATAGAGAAGATTTGCATTGTTTTGTGTTACGTATGACAACCTCCACGATCATCCTTGGCATGCCATGGTTACAACTTCACGCACCTCAGATTAATTGGGCTACTGGTCAGCTAACGAGCT
The DNA here is from genome assembly GCF_040937935.1 of Hyperolius riggenbachi. Lineage (NCBI taxonomy): Eukaryota > Metazoa > Chordata > Amphibia > Anura > Hyperoliidae > Hyperolius > Hyperolius riggenbachi. The sequence goes on along the minus strand of NC_090651.1, from coordinate 186,886,314 downwards.
GGTCTTCCCATTGCTTTCATCATTGTTTAGCGAATGTAACCTTGGGTGAGACCAAGGTTCACGTGGAGGGATTGCCAGATCAGTATTCTGAATTTGCGGACGTGTTTTGTCCTAAGTCAGCCGATAAACTTCCTCCACACCGCCCTTTCGATTGTCCTATCGATCTTCGGTCTGGTTGTATGCCCCCTAGAGGTCATCTCTACAATTTATCTGGGCCTGAAAAATTGGCCATGCAGGAATATATCTGTAAAAACGTAGCTAAAGGGTTCATTCGCCCTTCCCGGTCGCCTGCTGGAGCAGGTTTCTTTTTTGTAAAGAAAAAAGATGGAGGCCTTCGGCCGAGCATTGATTATCGGGGCCTGAATAAAATCACAGTAAAAAATCACTATCCATTACCTTTGATAGACGATTTATTTACTCAGGTCACCAATGCTAAGATTTTTTCAAAATTGGATTTGGGGAGTGCATACAACCTGGTGCAGATCAGAAAGGGCGATGAGTGGAAGACGGCCTTTAACACACCCGATGGGCATTACGAGTACCTGGTGATGCCCTTCGGGTTGTGTAACGCCCCGGCCGTCTTTCAGGAACTCATTAATGAGGTGTTCAGAGAGGTTTTGGGCAAATTTGTCCTTGTATATCTGGATGATATACTAATCTTCTCAGCTAATCTCTCAGAGCATAGGGATCATGTCAGGTTTGTGTTGCACAAGCTAAGACAAAACATGTTATATGCCAAGTTGGAGAAATGCATTTTTGAGGTAACATCTGTCGCCTTTCTGGGGTACATAATTTCTACCTCTGGCCTTTCTATGGACCCTGCCAAAGTCTCTGCTGTTTTGGAGTGGCCTCAGCCAGTGGGACTGAACGCTCTCCAGAGATTTTTAGGGTTCGCTAATTACTATAGAAGGTTCATAAAGGGGTACTCCACAGTCATCGCACCCCTCACCAGCCTTACAAAGAAAGGGGCAGATACTAACCACTAGTCCCCCGAGGCTCTGACTGCTTTCTCCACCCTGAAAAAATTGTTTTGTACTGCACCCATTTTGAGACACGTCGACATCTCTTATCCCTTTATAGTAGAGGTTGATGCCTCAGAAGTCGGGGTAGGGGCTGTGCTGTCTCAGCGTTCTGGGTTGCAGGGAAGGTTACATCCATGCGCCTATTTTTCCCGTAGATTTTAACCCGCAGAGAAAAACTACGATATAGGCAACAGGGAGCTCCTGGCCATTAAATTGGCCTTTGAAGAAAGGCATCATTGGCTAGAAGGAGCAGAACATACAATGACAGTTTACACTCGAGGGGGCTAAGAGATTGAGTCCCCGACAGGCTCGGTGGTCACTGTTTTTCTCGAGATTCAGATTTATAATTACGTATACCCTGGGTAGTAAAAACATTAAAGCAGATGCTTTATCCAGATGTTTTGAACAAGAGACAGCACAGCCCTCAAACCCAGAGACTATTCTCCCACAGAAAGTGGTATTGGCAGCCACAGAGACATGGAGGAACTGGACTGAAACTTTAGGTCCCTTCCAGCAGGATGTCCCTGAAAGAAAGCCTGAAGGGGTCATGTTTGTACCATTGCCATTTCGCCTACAGATATTGCAGATGTTCCATTCCCACAAAAATGCTGGACATCCTGGTGCCACCAGAACACAGGACCTTGTTGCTAGGTGTGCATGGTGGCCTTCATTGGCAACTGACTGCAAGGAGTATGTGAGAGAATGTGCAGTGTGTGCAAGAAGTAAACCCTCCCGTCAGGCACCTGTGGGAACATTGCAGCCTTTACCCACCCCGAGTGAACCATGGACCCATTTGTCCATGGATTTTGTGGGTGAACTACCGAAGTCTGAGGGCATGTCGGTCATTTGGGTGGTAGTCGACAGATTCAGTAAAATGGCCCATTTCGTGCCCCTGAAAGGACTCCCCTCGGCCCAGGAGTTGGCCGATCTCTTCATCCTGCATATCTTCCGGCTACATGGCATTCCGGAAAATATAGTGTCAGATCGGGAAGTCCAATTTGTTTCTACATTTTGGAGGGCATTCTGTCATCAGTTGGGCATGGAACTGTCATTTTCGTCAGGCTACCACCCACAGACCAATGGTTAGACCGAGAGAATAAATCAATCTCTGGAACAATTCTAAGGTGTTATGTTGCGGATGCACAAAATGATTGGCTCAAGTTCTTGCCGTTTGCAGAATTTGCACACAATAATTTGAAAAGCTCTTCTTCTGGATTCTCTCCATTCCAGGTGGTAACAGGACGGTTGCCTAGGTTCTCCCCATTGCCAGTAGCTTCCACTCCGTTTCCAGCTTTGGAGGCTTGGCAAAAGTCATTTAAGAACATTTGGGGAATTGTGAAAAAGAATCTGGAGAAGGCTTTTCAGAGTAAGAAAGAACAAGCTGACAAGAAACGTTCCATAGAGTGGAAGTTCCAGCCAGGAGATTTGGTCTGGGTGTCCACTCGTCATTTGGCTTTGAAATAGCCTTCACCCAAGTTGGGTCCCAGATTTGTGGGTCCTTTCCCAGTAACCAGGAAAATCAACAATGTTGCTTATGCCATTGACCTTCCTGCCAGCATGCGTGGTGTGAAATCGTTCCATGTATCCCTGCTTAAGCCAGCAGTGCATATCGATTCCACTCCTCCTCCCCCTGTGATGGTGGATGACCAACCTGAGTATGAAGTGGAAAATTTTAGACTCACGTGGATTTTAGACTCACGTATTGTACAGAACTCAGTGCAGTATTTAGTTCACTGGAAGGGTTATGGCATTGAGGAAAGAACATGGGTACCTGATTGCCGCATGCATGCGGATGAATTAAAGAGGGAGTTCCACGCCCTACATCCTGAGAAACCGGGTAGGAGCTGTCCGAAATCCACTCCTCAGGGGGGGGGGGGGGGGGTACTGTGAGAAAACGCGGAAAAGCCGCCGCGTGTGCTCAGAACAAGGCAGCTGATTCCGTGTCCAACGCGGCGGTTTGCAAGCATGGGCCTACATCTGATAGTATGGCTAAACGCGGAGAAACCGCAGCATGCTCTGATAGGGGTGCGACTGGTTCCGCGTCCAGCGCGGTGGGTGGTTCACAACACATGTCTGGTGTGGCTGGGACTGATAGTCCACACAGGTTCAGAAGGACGTGCGCACGCGCTGAGAGGCAGAACTTTTATGACAGCCAGAAGGGAGTCAGCTGACCAAGCGGTCAGCTGACGTTGCAACCAGTTCCCATTGGTCCAGCACTTAGGGGAGGCGCTGGATAGCGCTGTACTATATATACTGGGTGCTGGTCATTCACTGGTTGTCTGCCTGTGAGCAAAAACGCGGAAAAGCCGCCGCGTGTGCCAAGAGCTAGGCGGCTGACTCAGCGTCCTACGCGGCGGTTTGCACGCGGCTGGTTGTGTGGTGGAACGCGGAAAAGCCACCGCATGTCCTGACAGCAAAGCGGCTGTTTGCATGCAGCAGCATGTGCTTGGTGTGGCTGGGTCTGTTAGTGCACCTAGGCAGATTCCTGCAGGACTCATGATTGGCTGAATGGTTCGGGCGGGGCAGCAGAGTCCAGCAACTATATATTCTGCTGCTTATTCAGTTGCTGGTTGTCTGGCGTTGCGATCACATACGTGGGAGCACCCAGATCCGTAGTCAGATCCGCAAGTGTGCCGGGACCAGCTGGTGCTGTAATCCTACACTTAGCTAGAATTGTTGATAGTTTAAAGTACTAGTTTGATTTTGATTATCTGTTATGACCTTTTGCCTGCCTGACTATTCTCCTGAACTCTGATCTTGTCCCTCGATATTTCTGATACCCTGTTGCTGAACCCTGCCTGTACCTGACTCCGCCTTTGCCTCTTGATATTGTACTTTATCTGTCCGTGTGTGTACGACCTGGCTTGTCCAACCTCGAGAACCGATCTCACTGTTAGAGGCGGTTCCCCGTTCTATCAGTGACACTTCCTCCAGAGTGTTACTTTTAGACAATCCTTCCTACTCGCAGCCTGACTCCTCCCATCTTGGAGAGTCCAGATCTTCGGAAGGAATCCGTGCAGTATACCTTACTGCGCTGAGGCTTAGTCCTCAAAGTGTTACTGTTACACCAAACACTACATTCTACTCAGGTGAACAGAGGTTAGATGGTATATCGGATTATCGGTGATACTGCAGATCACATAATCTGGTATACATCTGTATTCCCAGTAATACTGCAGATCACCGGTAATCAGATCCTCTCTGTGCTTCACCGATCGTTACATTGCCGTAGCGATCACTACGTGGAAGCACTCAGACCTTTTGTCAGAATCTGTGTTTTTATTCTGTTATACTTTAGACTAGTTCCAGGGTGTTGATGATCACGGACCTCACACCTAAGCCTAGGGACTTGTATTACCATTCTGTTATACTTCAGACTAGTTCCAGGGTGTTGATGATCAAGGACCTCACACCTAAGCCTAGGGACTTGTGTTACCATTCTGTTATACTTCAGACTAGTTCCAGGGTGTTGATGATCAAGGACCTCACACCCAAGACTAGGGACTTGTGTTACCATTCTGTTATATATCAGACTAGTTCCAGGGTGTTGATGATCACGGACCTCACACCTAAGCCTAGGGACTTGTATTACCATTCTGTTATACTTCAGACTAGTTCCAGGGTGTTGATGATCAAGGACCTCACACCCAAGTCTAGGAATCTGTATTACCATTCTGTTATACTTCAGACTAGTTCCAGGGTGTTGATGATCAAGGACCTCACACCCAAGACTAGGGACTTGTGTTACCATTCTGTTATATATCAGACTAGTTCCAGGGTGTTGGTGATCACGGAGCTCACACCCAAGACTAGCCATTGTTTATTATCTGTTATGACTTTCTGCTTTCCTGACCACTCTTCTGATCACTGATTCAGTACCTCGCTATTTCTGATACTCTGTTGCCAAACCCTGCGTGCCTTAGGATTACCGTATCAGTCTCCTGTCTTTGTACTTTGTCTGTCCGTGTGTTGCCGACCTGGCTTGCCCGACCTCGAGAACTATCTTCTCAGTTAAGAGATAGTTCACAGATCAGTCAGTGACATCCTGCCTTTGGTGTCACTCACGCTCTGGTCCTTCCTACCCCTAGCCTGGCTCCTCCCTGCGGGAGAGTCCCAGGTTACTGGAAGGTACTTGTTCTCCAGGACAGTGTTGCCTACTGCCCTGATACCTGTTCCCCAGGTATTCTCCTCAAAGTATTACTGTTGCACCAAACACTCATATTACTCAGGTATCCAGAGGTTAGTGATATATCTGATTATCGGTGATACTGCAGATCATCAATAATCAGGTGTATGTCTGCATTTTTGGTGATACTGCAGATCACCAATAATCAGATTCTCTCTGTGTTACACCGATCGTTACATGATGCCAGTGGAAGTAGCTGCTGCTTGCTTTGATGGCAGTTGGAAACATCTGTTATTTCCCACAATGCAACAAGGCTCCCACAGTGTGATGTCAGCACCATGGTCCTGACATCACACCGTGGGAATGGTTCCAACATATTATCAGCCATGCAGAGCCCCCTGATGATCAGTTTGAAAAAAAAAAGATTTCTCATGGGAAAGGGGGTATCAGCTACTGATTGGGATAAAGTTTAATCTTTGGTCACAGTCAGAGACACCCAAAGAGCTCCTGGCATGTCAGAAAAAAACACATACACCAGCATACAACAGGCCTTTGCACTAATTTGTATGACTATCCCTTGTTGTCATCACTATCACCTTGAGACCTGTGCAGATACTTAAAGAGACACTGAAGCGAAAAAAAAATGATGATATTATGATTTGTATGTGTAGCACAGCTAAGAAATAAAACATTAAGATCAGATACATCAGTGTTATTGTTTCCAGTACAGGAAGAGTTGAGAAACTCCAGTTGTTATCTCTATGCAAACAAGCCATTAAGCTCTCCGACTAAGTTAGTCGTGGAGAGGGCTGTTATCTGACTTCTATTATCTCAACTGTTCCTGGACTTTTTACTTTTCCTCTGCTAGAGGAGAGGTCATTACTTCACAGACTGCTCTGAAAGACTCATTTTGAATGCTGAGTGTTGTGTAATCTGCACATATTATAGAATGATGCAATGTTAGAAAAAACACTATATACCTGAAAATAAAAGTATGAGAATATTTTCTTTGCTGCTAATCTTCTAGTAATTATTCATAGTACACAACCAATTCACTATATCATATATTTTTTTTTTCGCTTCAGTGTCTCTTTAACTGTAAAAATGTAATATGTCAACTTGTGTATTTGCAGAGAAACTTACCCTGCTAATAGAAAACACCAGACCAGGTTTTCCAGAGCAGACACCCATGAAGCAGTGCCGGAACTGCCAGAAGAAGAGGTGCTCCATTATGAAAGTAATGAGACTCAGTGCCATGGCTGCGCCCAACATGTAGAAGACTCCAGCCATGTTATCAATGTCTAACTGGCTGCTCATCACTTCATTCTTCTCATTGTGGCAAATGCCAGTTAGCCAAAGAGCTTCTAGTTCTTCCATTTCTCCTATAAAAATAAAAATATGCTTGTCACATTCAGACATCAAATGAAATGCTAACTGATGGATAATTTCAAAATAATGAATATGCAAAAGTGAAAAATGAAGTACAGGCAGTCCCTGACTTAAGAACCCTTGACTTATGAATGACCCGCTGATACGAATGGCTGACCCTATCACAATGATGTAATTTCCATGTAGGGGAAGTTTGAAGAAGCAGCCTCAAACTTCCCCCGAGTGACGATGCATGTCCCTCGTAGCAGCTGCAGTGCTGGACTCACCTCCAAACCAAGTCCAACGCTATCCATCCTCCTCTCTCCGCCACCTTCCAACTCTTGTGCAGATCATTGCTTCCTGTATGTCACATGACATGACATACAGGAAGCGGTGCTGTTACTGTATACTAGAGGCTAAAAGCATGGACAGTGCTGGGCTCAGGCTGGAAGGTGAGTCCAGCACGGCTGCTTGAAGGAAGAGGGGACACAGAGGGGAGGCCCAGAGGGGGACAGAGAAAGACACAGAGGTGGGACAAAGAGAGTCGGGGGGGGGGGGCAAAGAGAGGCAAAGAGGGGGACTAAGAGAGGCTAGGGAGGGACAAAGAGAGACACAGAGGGGGACAAAGAGATGCACATGGGGGGACAAAGGGAGGCTCAAAAGAGGGACAAGTAGAGGAACAGAGGGAGACAAAGAGATACACAGAGGGAGGACAAAGAGAAGTACTGAGTGGGGACAAAGAGACACACACAGAGGTGGGACAAAGAGAGGCACAGTGGGAGGACAAAGAGAGCCACTGAGGGGGCAAAGAGAGACACAGAGGGTGGAAAAACGGGCACAGAGGGGGACAAACAGGCACGGGGGGAGAAATGGACACAAAGGGGAAACATGGGCACTAAAGGGGACAAACAGGCACAGAGGGAGACAGACAGGCAAAGGGGGGCACATAGGAGACAAAGGGGACAGAGATGGCAGTGTTCTGACTTAAGAACGGATTCAGATTAAGAACGGAACAACAGTCCCTATCTCGTTCGTTAACCAGGGACTACCTGTAAATTGAAATAAAATTGGTATATTTTATGCATTCATGCATTTGAGAATGCTTCAAACAATGCTTTCCCAACAGGGAGGGACTTATAAGATTATCAGAACACATATCCCATGAACTCTTTCTTTATTTATTTTTTATATTATTTATTTTCTTTATTGAATTAAGGAAATATAGATGATACAAAAAAAATCAAATATATTAATTAGCAAAGATACTTGTTGACTCGTATACATATGTTCTCTGAAATTTAGTTCCTTTATTTGTGGCTGGAATCCCAAAGTATTGTTGAAGTATAACAAACACCACACACTACCAGTATATGTCGTTCCACTGCCAGTAGTTTATTTAGTTCAATAATTCAATAAATTTACCAATAGTTGCATACATCCATCTGGGTACAAATAATACGCAGAACGTCCTGAGGAAGTCCCTGGGCAGGGCAAAATGTGTCACGTAGGCCTGCGTCACGCTCTGCTGGACCACTCTCCTCCCTCTGCCCCTTCACCGGGATCAGCGGGCTCGCACCCAATGGACGTTGCTTACAGCGTTGACGGTGAAATGCTAATGGGAGGCTGCCCTGAGTCCCCGCTAACCATACGGGGGACTCCTGCCCAACAAATACAGTGGCAGTTAGTTGAGCATTACCACGCTACTGAGACGACAAGTTACACCGAGGATTGGTAACTTTAATATACGCCGCAAGTACAGTGCACTGTGGTTTGGAAAAACATTGCTTCTCACTGGCTATACTCATAGGAGTTTTAATTCAGATTAAGAATGGACAGTAAGCATGGCAGCACGGTGGCTTAGTGGTTAGCGCTTTTGCCTTGCAGCGCTGGGTCCCTGGTTCGAATCCCAGCCAGGTCAACATCTGCAAGGCATTTGTATGTTCTCCCCGTGTCTGTGTGGGTTTCCTCTGGGCACTCTGGTTTCCTCCCACATCCCAAAAACATACAGATAAGTTAATTGGCATCTCCCTAAATTGGCCCTAGACTACAACACATACACTACATGATACATACACATAGCACATATGACTATGGTAGAGACTACATTGTGAGCTCCTCTGAGGGACAGTTATTGACAAGACTATACAGTGGTGTGAAAAGCTATTTTGTGAGCTCCTACATGATACATACACATAGCACATATGACTATGGTAGAGACTAGATTGTGAGCTCCTCTGAGGGACAGTTATTGACAAGACTATACAGTGGTGTGAAAAGCTATTTGCCCCCTTCCTGCTTTCTTATTATTTTGCATGTTTGTCACACTTAAATGTTTCTGCTCATCAAAAACCGTTAACTATTAGTCAAAGATAACATAACTGAACACAAAACGCAGTTTTAAATGATGGTTTTTATTATTTAGTGAGAAAAAAAACTCAAAACCTACATGACCCTGTGTGAAAAAGAAATTGCCCCCTGAACCTAATAACTGGTTGGGCCACCCTTAGCAGCAATAACTGCAATCAAGCGTTTGCGATAACTTGCAACGAGTCTTTTACAGGGCTCTGGAAGAATTTTGGCCCACTCATCTTTGCAGAATTGTTGTAATTCAGCTTTATTTGAGGGTTTTCTAGCATGAACCGCCTTTTTAAGGTCATGCCACAACATCTCAATAGGATTCAGGTCAGGACTTTGACTCGGTCACTCCAAAGTCTTCATTTTGTTTTTCTTCAGCCATTCAGAGGTGGATTTGCTGGTGTGTTTTGGGTCATTGTCCTGCTGCAGCACCCAAGATCGATTCAGCTTGAGCTGACGAACAGATGGCCGGACATTCTCCTTCAGGATTTTTTGGTAGACAGTAGAATTCATGGTTCCATCTATCACAGCAAGCCTTTCAGGTTCTGAAGCAGCAAAACAACCCCAGACCATCACACTACCACTACCATATATTACTGTTGGTATGATGTTCTTCTGCTGAAATGCTGTGTTACTTCTATGCCAGATGTAACGGGACACGCACCTTCCAAAAAGTTCAACTTTTGTCTCGTCAGTCCACAAGGTATTTTCCCAAAAGTCTTGGCAATCATTGAGATGTTTTTTTAGCAAAATTGAGACGAGCCTTAATGTTCTTTTTGCTTAAAAGTGGTTTGCGCCTTGGATATCTGCCATGCAGGACATTTTTGCCCAGTCTCTTTCTTATGGTGGAGTCGTGAACACTGACCTTAATTGAGGCAAGTGAGGCCTGCAGTTCTTTAGATGTTGTCCTAGGGTCTTTTGTGGCCTCTCGGATGAGTTTTCTCTGCGCTCTTGGGGTAATTTTGGTCGGCCGGCCACTCCTGGGAAGGTTCATCACTGTTCCATGTTTTTGCCATTTGTGGATAATGGCTCTCACTGTGGTTCGCTGGAGTCCCAAAGCTTTAGAAATGGCTTTATAACCTTTACCAGACTGATAGATCTCAATTACTTTTGTTTTCTCATTTGTTCCTGAATTTCTTTGGATCTTGGCATGATGTCTAGCTTTTGAGGTGCTTTTGGTCTACTTCTCTGTGTCAGATAGCTCCTATTTAAGTGATTTCTTGATTGAAACAGGTGTGGCAGTAATCAGGCCTGGGGGTGACTACAGAAATTGAACTCAGATGTGATAAACCACAGTTAAGTTATTTTTTAACAAGGGGGGCAATCACTTTTTCACACAGGGCCATGTAGATTTGGAGTTTTTTTTCTCACTAAATAATAAAAACCGTCATTTAAAACTGCATTTTGTGTTCAATTATGTTATCTTTGACTAATAGTTAACAGTTTTTGATTAGCAGAAACATTTAAGTGTGACAAACACGCAAAATAATAAGAAATCAGGAAGGGGGCAAATAGTTTTTCACACCACTGTATATACTCTGTACAGCGCTGCGGAAGATGTTGGCGCTATATAAATACTAATAATAATTCATACCTCCTGCACCTTGCTCTGGACAAGGAACTGAGTTCACACTGGTTTGTTTTATGCAATGTGCACTGAAATTTAAGAAGATCTTAGACAGACTGTCATGATCTGGGAATATCCCATTACCTGTCCCCAAACCTTTACCCACTCACCAAACTTCCTCACAAAAATACAAAGGACTACCATTGACGTGGAGAAAATAGGCCAATGCAGCCCAATTTATTGAACAATATTTTAATATAAAACAATTCTTAATAACCTAAGAAGTATAAACCTTGCAGGACAAGGAACCCCGGAAGCTAACAAACGTAGGTAATGCAACTATATATATAACCGGCCCCCAGCCGCAAACTCCGGCTCAGGGACAGCTGCATACCCTTACTAACCTCTTTCAGATGACGGATACCCTGAGAAATTCACCCGCGTGAATTCCTCCAATAATTAACCACCGTCCTCCGGGCTCCCTGCCCCGCCAGCTGCAATGACAACCAACTAAAACTTTCTAACTAAGGGAGGGTGGGAGGGAACTTTCTCCTGTGATCTCCTCTCGTTCTGGCTCCTCCCCTTCCGCTGACACCCTTCCTGTCCTCAGCCACTGCTGTCCGACCCGCCTTCCCTCTGACTCAGGTCGCCTGGCCAAGCCCACCCAGAAATTAACCCCTTCCTTTCCTGACAGAAGGTCTATCCCTATCATGGGAGGCCTTCCTCAGCTCCTGCTCTCGCCTATCCAGGCCCTTCTTGATCTGGGAATATCCCATTACCTGTCCCCAAACCTTTACCCACTCACCAAACTTCCTCACAAAAATACAAAGGACTACCATTGACGTGGAGAAAATAGGCCAATGCAGCCCAATTTATTGAACAATATTTTAATATAAAACAATTCTTAATAACCTAAGAAGTATAAACCTTGCAGGACAAGGAACCCCGGAAGCTAACAAACGTAGGTAATGCAACTATATATATAACCGGCCCCCAGCCGCAAACTCCGGCTCAGGGACAGCTGCATACCCTTACTAACCTCTTTCAGATGACGGATACCCTGAGAAATTCACCCGCGTGAATTCCTCCAATAATTAACCACCGTCCTCCGGGCTCCCTGCCCCGCCACCACAAACAAGGGAGAAACCTCACCCTTGTGCAGCCCACAAACGGAGCCCCCGCTGAATACCACCCTCTAAAGCCAGGGACCACAAATCTGTACCTATGGCGTTGAGGTGTACTCCATCACGCCTCAGAAACAAATCTAAATCCTCCTCTAAATCTTCGTGTCTCACTGCCACCCCCCCATTCCTAACCACAAACCGGGACACCTCCCTGTTCAGCTTCTTGCGAGCTCGATTAATTTTGTCAACGGACCGAGCCAACCTCCAATGGCTTCTGCCAATAATCTCAGACCACACTATAATTGTTCGTGGGAAAGTCGACCGCATCCTCATGAAGTCACATTTTATATCTTGTATAATCTGCCTCGTGGTCCTTGAGGCCAGATCATTCCCACCGACATGGAGAACCAGTACCTCAGGGGCCCTGTCCAGGGCCACGAATCTCTGCAGTTCTGGCAATACCTTGGCCCATTGCATGCCTGGAATTCCGATCCACCGGACAGTTGCAGTCGCTCTCGGGATACCCAACTGCCGGCCGTCCGGCCGCACAGCGGCTCTGCGTGCACCCCATGCGACATATGAGTGGCCGAAAATCCAAACCAAGATTGGAGGAGCTGGGTTATCTGAAATAAACAAAAACTGAACAACTAACATAATACCTAACACTAGTTTACCTCCCCTTCGCTGACCCATCATACCAACTGTGGCCTGACGTACAACTGGAATCTAGCTGATTCCCATCTTCCTATGCTCTTAATCTGATCATCTCGAAGCCCCCATCTGGCCGCCTCCGTGGCCGCTCCTATCCTAAATGAGTGCGATGCAAACTCGGCCGCAACAAGGCCCAAGCTGCTCAATGTTTTCCTAAACACCGCCACAAACTGGTATTTTGTCAATGGCACCCCATCTGCGTGACACAGCCATGAACCACCCGTCCGGGGGCGCACCCTCAAAAACTGACCCACCACCGCCACTGGACAACCCACTGATCCTTCCACGGGGAACAACGTGATCTTCCGGCCCCCGCCTAACTGATCTGTCTTTGATCTACGCAACTGCACCTCCACTCCTGTCTCCGACCATGCCACATCCCCTTCCAAGAAGCCACCCACCCCTCTTTTATTGGGGCTCACTAATTCACTCACCCTGAAAGCCCCGAAAAATGCCAATACAAAAGCAGCACTAAATAACAAAACCTCGTATGGGGAACTACATATCTCTCCCAGCTTCCCCAAAATTGAAATCAACAGGCCAAATGTAACTGGGCGCCTAGTATCCTTGGGGGCTACTACTTGTCTCCTCAAACCTCTCAATGCCATGCGAACTCTGAAATCTTTAGTAACATCAGTTAAACCCTGAACTTTGAAATAAAACGATAATGCAGCCAAATTTTTTGCTATTACCCCCGGGGTGATCCCCGCAACCCCTTTTTCCGCCATGAATTTCAGCAACAAAAACAACCTTTCTTCATCTGCTTGGCAACCTCCAACTTGTCGCCACGACTCCTCCCATTGCGTCCACACCGCTGAATACGCGGCCCAGGTTGATGCTGACAATGATTGAGAAATCCAAACTCCTATTGTCCCACGGGTATCTTCCATAAGGCCGGAGGGCAGGAAGCCCCCTGCCGTTCTGCTCCCGGGACGAGGGTCCAAAATCTCTGCCATTGGAATCGAGAAAGAGCGTCAGCCACTTCATTCTCTACTCCAGGCAAATGGACTGCAAACATCAACATGTTGAATCTCAAACATCTTAACACCAACTGACGCAGTACTCTCACCACCGGAGGTGATGATGCCGTCAAACTATTGATTGCCTGCACCACACCCATATTGTCGCAATTAAATCGGATTCTCCTATTCCTCAACAAAGGTCCCCACAGCTCAACCGCCACCAAGATAGGGAATAATTCTAACAGTATCAAATTTTTCGTCAGGCCTAACGGTTCCCATGTTTCAGGCCAGGCCTCGGCGCACCACTTACCCGAGAAGAACGCACCGAAGCCCAGAGATCCTGCGGCGTCCGTAAATAACTCCAAGTCATGGTTTGCGAGAGCTTCCTCCATCCACATAGAACGGCCATTAAAGTCAGCCAGGAATACCAACCACATACGCAAGTCCTCCTTGTGCTCTGCCACCAACCGGATCCTATGGTGCGGGGACGCAACGCCTGCTGTAGCCCTTGCCAAACGTCGGCAGAAAATACGCCCCATGGGCATAATTCTGCACGCAAAGTTCAGCTTACCGAGAAGCGACTGAAGCTCTCGCAAGGTGATCTTTTTTGAACCGAGCGTCCTGGTAATAGTGAGACGCAAGTCATCCACCTTATCACCAGGCAGCCTGCACTCCATGGCGACCGAGTCGATGACAATCCCCAAAAACTTGATTGTAGTCTGTGGGCCTTCGGTCTTTTCTTCTGCTAAGGGTATGCCAAACTGCGCACACACCTGGCGCATGGAGGCCAGCAGGTAAGCGCATTCAGCTAGAGCCTGCCCCCCGATAAAAAGAAAGTCATCCAAATAATGAATGACTGACTTTAACCCTGACACTTCTTTGACCACCCATTCTACAAACGAACTAAAGCGCTCGAAGTAAGAACAGGATATGGAGCACCCCATCGGGAGGCAGCAGTCTACGTACAGGTGTGACTCCCAAAAGCAGCCCAGCAAGCGAAAACTATCTGGATGCACAGGAAGCAACCGAAAGGCTGCTTCCACATCAGCTTTAGCCAGCAAAGCCCCTTTACCTGTCCTTTTGACCAGCCGGACTGCTGAGTCAAATGACGTATAAACAACCGATGAAGCCTCGGGATCTATACCGTCATTGACCGAAAAACCTCTCGGATGAGAAAGATGATGAATCAGCCTGTACGATCCTGGGTCCTTTTTTGGGACTAAACCTAGTGGAGATACCACCAAGTCAGTAATCGGGGATTCTGAAAAAGGGCCTGCCATGCGGCCCAACTCCACCTCCTTCTGTAATTTGGCAGAAACAACCTCTGGGCGTAACATAACAGACTTTAAATTGCGATATGGCGGATGAGAACCTGGAACACCTGAACTAGGAATATGAAAACCCTCCGCAAAACCCTTACGCAGAAAATCCGCATCTGCCGCATCCGGATACCTACTTAGATATCGCTCCATCCTTTCCACCATCACTGGAGTCCTCCCTTTTGTTTGCAGCATCTGCGGAACGACCTTTGTTTTGCTTATAGCACCTGGTAAGGGCATGGCTTCCACCACAGGATGAGCATTCATGCTTGAACCTGCACGAACTTCCGAATCTGCATGCCCCCTCATTAAACTTCCAGCACACTCCTGGCTTCTTATTAGCCGGCTGCCCAGCTGACCCTGAGCTGCCGGCAGCTCCCTGAAAGGGCTGATTGCTCTTAGTCCCGGGGATCATCAACTGCATCCACATGCCTATGTCTTTCTGATCCCACCTGATCGTTGGGCGAATCACTTTACACTGCCTAAAATGTTCATCATAGCGCAGCCATGCTGAACCTCCGTATAACCTGTGGGCCTCCGCTATACATTCCTGGTAACAAAAAAGGGACGAGCAACACTCGGGTTGCTTCTCCCCCAGTACACTGGCATATATGGAAAAAGCCTGTGACCAGTTTTGGAACGTCCGGGGAATGAGTCGGTACCTCCTACGTTCCTCCTCCTCTTTTTTACTCTCGTCGGGCTTGACCCGATCCAAGTTAAACTTACCCAATTGCAGTAACGAGAAGATCTCGATATACTCACCCTTCCAAATTTTTTCCCTAACTTCCTGTTTTAAATGCAAACCCAACGGTCCAGAAAAGCAAAGATAAACCTCCCCTTTTGCTGCGTCTGCCAGCCGCACCGTATCCATTTCCTTATCCTTTGGGGCATTCTGCGCCGGGGCAGTGACCACCGCGTTGGTAACCACATTCCCCCCAGGCTGCGTAACCCCACCAGCTGGCACTAATGCTGTGGACCCTCCCACACCCGAAGGAATCCATGCTGCCACAGGTGACTGCTCAGAGGCCACCTGGGTCCGACTAGGCCCCTGTAAGGCATCTCTGATGCCGACAAGCAAGGTATTAATGAGGGATAATGCCGATGATGAGCTGTCCCCTAAACCTGTAGTAACTGCTGACTGTGCTACAGACAGTGATCCCCCACTGCTACTCGCCCCACTAGCACTCTCCCCCCCCCTCACTAGCACATCACCCCTGTTATCATCATTTACAACATTTCCAACAAGGTTGCTCTCACCTGGCTGCACCGGACGTGGGTCCCGATCAGCCGACCCTCTTGGCCTTGCCGCCTCGAACCGACCACCATTTCCATCCGATCTCCCGGAAGCAGCGACCGCAGGGGAAGCGGCCCTGTTGTTACTCCTGCGCCTTTCACTTTCCAGTCGCCTCTCACCAGACCCCTCAGATTGGCGGTCCCCGTCTCGAGCCGACTGACCACGAAGTGATCCATTGCGCCCAGACCGTCCTCTGCTACCCGATGCTGTTTCCTGACGAGGTGGTGACGGAGAAGATGACCTGCCATGCCCAGCAGCCGCACTCCGTATGCTGCTATCAGAGCTACTGGACCTTGGTCTGCAAGCTTGCTTCCCCTTAGCAGCTGTCACCTTCTTCCCAGACCCCGGATTGGAGTCCTTCTTTGATCGCTTGGACTGCCTGGGTGTAGGGGCATCCGCCTCACGCTGCCGCCTCCCCTCTGCCGCCTTGTTTCCCCTAGTATCCTTCAGACCACTTCGCCTGTTTGAAGCTGCTGCTCCGCTCTGCTTGGGGTTACCTCTGCGCTGTTTGCCGCCACTAGGCCCCATACCGCTTGGGCCCGCCACCTCCTGGTCTCCTTGTGGTCGTTTACTCCCAGCTACTTTGCTCCCAGCCACACTATTCTTCCTTGCTGGGGGGGCTGTAGTAGCTTGTCCCGGGCTACCTCCTCTCCTCTGACCTGCGGGGGAAGCGCTGGGACTCAGCCGCTCCGGCGGCCTGGAGATGCGTGCACTGACCCGCCCGGCTTGTTCGCTGGCTGCGCCCTCCGTCCTCTCCGCAATCTGCTGTGCCACCCATTCAGGTCCTCTTGCCGCTGCCTCGCTCCTCAGCATTGCCATCAGGCTGTCCAACTCCTCCATCACGTTGCTGTAAGCAGGAGAACACACAGAGAAGCCAACTTTCTCCTGTGATCTCCTCTCGTTCTGGCTCCTCCCCTTCCGCTGACACCCTTCCTGTCCTCAGCCACTGCTGTCCGACCCGCCTTCCCTCTGACTCAGGTCGCCTGGCCAAGCCCACCCAGAAATTAACCCCTTCCTTTCCTGACAGAAGGTCTATCCCTATCATGGGAGGCCTTCCTCAGCTCCTGCTCTCGCCTATCCAGGCCCTTCTTTATGGCTGGATTCTAGGACATATGTGTGTCTTTTACAATCAAAAAGTTCCTTATTTCATCATAACACATATCATAATCCTTCTTTGATATCTGCAATGGTGCTGGGAAAGGAACTGGTGACGTGTTTTTTCAGCAATTTTTTTAATTACAACTTATACTAAGCAGGAGACTGAACTGTCATAATGTTCGACTAGCACTCACTGTGATATTGCTAGCGTATAGTTGCAACTATTACCTATTGATTTAGCAACCTATGTGAATCACACTTTGATGTTGTTGGGGTGATGACCCCATGTGTGTATGAGGTGCTGGCATGCTAATCTGTGGGGGGACATAGGGAGGAGGCGGTTGATGTTATTATACAGCTAGTTTATTTGGTTATCATGACTGTCCGGTCACATGGGGGGTGTCAGTTTGTATTTTGAGGCCGTAGTTGCGGCAGGGATTGGCAGGGACGGATCTAGGGGGGGGGGGGGGCGAGCGGGTATCTTGCCCCAGGCGCAGTTTGTTGAATTCTTAAAAAGGCGGCAAAATGAATGGCAGTTTAGG
The DNA here is from genome assembly GCF_040937935.1 of Hyperolius riggenbachi. Lineage (NCBI taxonomy): Eukaryota > Metazoa > Chordata > Amphibia > Anura > Hyperoliidae > Hyperolius > Hyperolius riggenbachi. The sequence continues at coordinate 186,868,826 of NC_090651.1, read as the reverse complement.
CACCAAAACCTGACCTTGCCCCAGGCGCAACTTGGTCTTGATCCGTCCCTGGGGATTGGCCTCTGTTTTCTAAAACATGCACTTAGCCATGCCTCATTTGGTGATTGGATAGCAGATGCCAATCTAATTAATGCGCACCACTTATCTGACACCGCCACATGGGTTGTGACAATCAAGGCTGTTTATGGCTGCAGTGACACCTTTGGCAATCTATTGAGAGCTTGGGAATATTGGGAGAAATTCTTAATGTGAACCAATTGGTTTTAGTTGTACCCAGATGGATGTATGCAACTATTGGTAAATTTATTGAATTTGCCATAATTACATGTGCGTGTGACCTTTGATGTCTCATCATAACTAAATAAACTACTGGTAGTGGAACGACATATACTGGTAGTGTGTGGTGTTTGTTTTACGATTTATTTGACCAGTGTTTGTTCCTGCCGATGGTTGTATGATTTATATGTGGTCTATTAGTTTTTGACTATTGTGGAAATATACTTGTTGGCAAGCAACCAGGATGTTCATAGGTAATCAACAATAAACTTAGGGCTGGCTCAGACTGATGCTTGCAGGTCATTAAAAGCAGTGTTTTCATTCAAAAGTGTTGTTTCAAGCAACCCTAAAGTGAAAACAAACTTATGAGATAATGAATTGTATGTGTAGTACTGCTAAGAAATAGAACATAGCAAAGAAAATAGTCTTTTTTTTTTGTTTTCCAGTACAACGAAAAAATCTGTTATCTATGCAAAAGAGCTTTTCTGAGCTATCTGACTCATTGGGTCGAATACAGTCCTGTTTCCTGAAGCACTTAAGCCTTGTACACATGCTGGATTTAATTTGGCTGAAGTGGCCGATAACTATCACCTCAGAAACAATTAGGCATGTGTATGGCAGCCGGCGTCGCCCAACCCACAAGCTGTACGTAACGTAATGTTGTGTTAACAATAGATGTTACTAACACTCCCATAACTTCAGTTCCCAAAGCTCAGTGCTTGGGGGTGATATTCGACTCATCTCTCTCTTTTATTCCTCATGTTCACTCCATAACCAGCTCCTGCCATCTCCAACTCAAAAACATATCTCGCATCCGACCTTTTCTCACTCAAGACACAACTAAAATGTTAATACATGCTCTTATAATTTCTCGTCTGGACTACTGCAACATACTGCTCTGTGGACTACCTTCTAACAGACTGGCCCCGCTCCATTCGGTACTGCTCGTCTCATTCATCTTTCTTCTCGATCTTCCTCTGCCGACCCTCTTTGTCAAGCTCTTCACTGGCTGCAAATTTACCAGAGGATTCAGTTCAAACTCCTAACCCTAACCTACAAAGCTCTCCACAATCTCTCTCCCTGGTACATATCCTCACTAATTTCCAGATACAAACCCAATCGCAATCTCAGATCGGCACATGATCTTCTGTTGTCCTCCTCTAGAATCAAATCCTCACATTCACGTTTACAAGACTTCGCACGCGCTTCACCCCTCCTCTGGAATGCCCTTCCACAACACATCCGTCACTCGCCAACCTTTGTTGCCTTTAAACGCTCTCTAAAAACACACTTGTTCCGACAAGCGTATGCGCTACCTTAGGCCACTTCCCTTTGTCCTAAGACCAAATTGCACTCCTACTAGGTATCCTAATACACACAGCCTCTATATATTTGCTGCATACTACCCCTCCTCCTGCCCCCCCCCCCCCCCCCATTTCCTTTAGATTGTAAGCTCGCAAGGGCAGGGTTCTCTCCCCGTTTTGTGTCTTGGTAACCATTATACATTTTATTCATCATGTTAATTTTATCACTGTCATTACCAATTCTATAATTTGTTTTTGTATCATTGTTTGTATTTTGTCACTAATTATGTATCTTGTATTTTGGTGTACACCATTGTCTGTATTATTATGTACCCCATGTTTGTTTCTTACTTTGTACAGCGCTACAGAATATGTTGGCGCTTTATAAATCAATAATAATAATACTCGTAAAATCGTAATCGTAATTGAACCATTATGATCACCACTAGGTGCACATTTTTCCTTTCTTCTATGGTGGTTCGCATGTCTCGTGACACAGCCCGTGACATCAGCTGCTGCCACCGTGCTGCCCATGTGGCAATGATCACTTCTACATGTTCTTTGAATAGTGGTAATCATTTTAATATTATTATTGATTGAAAGCACCAACGTATTCCGTGGCACTGTACAAAGTAAGAAAAGAACATGCGGTACATAATAATACAGACAATAGTGTACACCAATATACAAGATACATAATTAGTGACAAAATACAAAAATGATACAAAACACAGAATACAAAATACAGAATTAGTAATGACAGTGATAAAAGTAACATGATAAATAAAATGTATAATAATTTTCAAAACACAAAAGGGGGGGAGAGCCCTGCCCTTGCGAGCTTACAATCTAAAGGGAAGGGGGGGGGTTTGAGATATACACACTAGCGTCACTAGCTAAGTGCGGGGCGTGTGATCCGCACCTCCAGCTCCAGCCAGCAGGGGGTGCGACAAGCTCCTAGCTGAAAAAATAAGAATACTTAAAGAGTAACTGTCAGGCTGCAGAAGCTAATTTAAACCTCTATTCTCCTGTGTTAAACAGTTTAGAAGGAAGCCAAAAAGGCATTACTGAAGATAAAAATCTCTCTTACCTTTGATGTGTGCTTATCAGCAAAGCTGTTAGACCCAAGCAGGACGCAAGCCGCATACCATACTGCAAAGCATTCTGGGGCCCTCCCCTCGGCTGCTAATGAGACGTTACAGGATAGAGTTTCAGCAGCTTGTAATCAGTCCAGCGTGTAGCACTGATAAATCTCCGGGCAGAGTACACTGCAGGAGTCCGCTATTGTTCCTAGCCACATGGCTAATTAATATTTACTGCACACTGTGTTATTCAGTATGAGCTTTTCTGTGATCAGGAAGCAGGGAGGACATGACGACACATTTGGCTTCATAGGACGACAGACAAACATGGAACCTGCCATGAGCTGTCAGGAGCATCAATCTCTGCATATACTATATAAAAATTCTGTGAAATCCAAACGTGGACAGTGAAATGCATATGTAATGTAAGTACAGCCAATCTTTAGCTACTGATATATGTGTTTATTTTCTCTGAGACCCCTTACCTAACAGCTCCTCTTTAAGATCGGCACCTTCCTGAAGTACATTTCCTTCCTGCTCCCTGATGCTGTGCCTAGTTCCAGCTCCTGCCATGCCGACTGCAGAGCTGAATCAGAGCTCTGATAACAGAGTTATCAGTGGAGCGAGCCAGGAACTGAAGCACCCCCTACAAGAGGAGAGTGAGCATTCCCAGCAGCCCCCTCCTCAGGAATGCAAGGATGAGAAGAGACACGCAGCAGCAGCAGGGGAGACAGTGTTGTGTGAGATGCTGCTTGTGTGTGCTGTATTGTGTGTTGTATGTCTGCACATGTATGGAGTATCATTGTATAAAAGTATGGTATGTGTGTGTGTATAGGAAAAGGGTATGTGTGCCCACTGCCTGTGTGTGTAAATGTATGGAGGAGTATGTGTGCCTGGCTATGTGATGTGTATGATAGCAGGCACACATACTCCATACATGTACACACACAGGCACACACACTCCATACATGTACACACACAGGCACTCATACTCCATACGTGTACACACACAGGCACACATACTTCATACGTGTACACACACAGGCACACATACTCCATACGTGTACACACATAGGCACACACACTCCATACATGTACACACACAGGCACACATACTCCATACGTGTACACACACAGGCACACATACTCCATACGTGTACACACACAGGCACACATACTCCATAAGTGTACACACACAGGCACACCTACTCCATACGTGTACACACACAGGCACACATACTCCATATGTGTACACACACAGGCACACCTACTCCATATGTGTACACACAAAGGCACACATACTCCATACGTGTACACACACAGGCACACACACTCCATACGTGTACACACACAGGCACACACACTCCATACGTGTACACACACAGGCGCACACAGTCCATACGTGTACACACACAGGCACACACACTCCATACGTGTACACACACAGGCACACATACTCCATACGTGTACACACACAGGCACACATACTCCATACGTGTACACACATGCACACACATTCTCCATACGTGTACACACACAGGCACACATACTCCATACGTGTGCACACACAGGCACACATACTCCACACGTGTGCACTCACAGGCACACATACTCCATACGTGTACACACACAGGCACACAAACTCCATATGTGTACACACACAGGCACACACACTCCATACGTGTACACACACAGGCACACACACTCCATACGTGTACACACACAGGCACACACACTCCATACGTGTACACACACAGGCACACACACTCCATACATGTACACACACAGGCACACTCCATACGTGTACACACAGGCACACATACTCCATATGTGTACACACACATGCACACATACTCCATACGTGTACACACACAGGCACACGTACTCCATACGTGTACACACACAGGTACACGTACTCCATACGTGTACACACACAGGCACACCTACTCCATACGTGTACACACACAGGCACACCTACTCCATACGTGTACACACACAGGCACACATACTCCATGCATGTACACACACAGGCACACATACTCCATACATGTACACACACAAGCACACATACTCCATACATGTACACACACACAGGCACACATACTTATTTCCATAAACACAAACCATACTTTTATTCACTATGGGCTTGATTCACAAAGCGGTGCTAACTGTTAGCACGCCTGTGAAAACCCCCTTAGCACGTCTAAACAAGCTTTTTGCGCATAAAACTTTACGCGCGCAAAACTTTATGCTTGTAAAACTTTACGCGCGTACTGCACAGAGCGCAGGGCGCTCCGCGCGAAGTGCCCATTAAAGCCTATGGGACTTAGCGCGCGTAGAACTTTGCGCGTGTAAAACTTTGCGCGCGCGAAGTTAGCGTGCGATCTGATTGAGAAATCCGGTGCTAACCTACTTAGCACCCTGGTTAGCGCGTCTAAAAACTTTAGACATGCTAAGTAGGTTAACACCGCTTTGTGAATCAAGCCCAATATATGTACTGTAGTTGTGTAGACAGTGCAATAATGTTTCCCCCAGCATAAACTTTATAAGGCCCTTCACTCCTCCTTTGTGTCCAGTGCAGCAGCCCTCCACCCCATAGCAAGAATTGCCAGTAAACCTATTGGTAACCAGACCTCTTTACCTGTGACAGGTTCCCCTGTTCCAGGCTAAATTTTGGCGTACGTACAAAAAGGGCGCCCGGACAAAAAGGGCGCGGGGTGTAAACTCTAAATAATAATTAATCATTAATAGGGTTTATAAAAATAGTGTGCTATATTTTGTTTACAAATAAGGTTTAACAAAATTATAAATCATTAAATAATGTTTATGAAGTCGGAAATTGTGAAAACGTTAATCTTCCCTGTTTCTAAAGTTAAACTTATAATTACGTTTATGAAAAAAACAATAATATATATTTAATTGTTATAATTCTATATTATTGTGAATAACCTTCATTTACGGTTTGTTCTTATAATAAAATCTGAAAATATTCTTTATAACGATGATATAAATATAACTACGTTCGTAATAAGTGTTGTAAAACATTAGTAATTATGACTAAAATTTTACTAAAACTATACCTAAGCCTACTTTTACACAGAACCCTCCCTGTACCTATCCCTAACCCCTAGACCCCCCTGTTGGTGCCTAAACCTAGGACCCCCCTGTTGGTGCCTAAACCTAAGACCCCCCCTGTTGGTGCCTAAACCTAAGACCCCCCTGTTGGTGCCTAAACCTAAGACCCCCCCTGTTGGTGCCTAAGTAACCCTCCCTGTACCTACCCCTAACCCCTAGACCCCCCTGTTGGTGCCTAAACCTAAGACACCCCTGGTGGTGCCTAAACCTAAGACCCCCCTTTATTATGTGGATAATAATGTTTTACTAATTGTGGATGCAAAAAATATTTTGCAATTTACGTTACGTACTGATCGCTTTATTTTGTGAATAATAATGTTTTACAAACAGTAAGGGATAAAACTTTAAATAATGTTTTAATTAGTTAAATAAGATAAATATGTTTAGTATTTTTATAAACGTTATTTGGCACGGGTGCATTTTATAAACGTAAATCACCTCAAGCACACTTATAAATCATTAAAAATCTCCTGGCGCCGTTTGTAAACGTTATTTATGTCCTGCGCCCTTTTTTCCTGCTCGGCGCCCATTAAACGCTATTTATTATGAGAGTGAATGGCGGAGCCCTTTTTGTCCACTAGCGGCATGCGCCCTTTTTTCCCGCTTCCTAAATTTTGTCCCAGCCGGGGGATTCTGTGTGGCCGCATGCTCTGCTTCCTGTCCACCTCCGATCCACCCGCTCATAGAGATGGGCCGAACGGTTCGCCGGCGAACGGTTCCCGGCGAACTTCGGTGGTTCGCGTTCGCCTCCCGCAGGCGAACGTTTCCGGAAGTTCGGTTCGCCCCACAATGCACTATGAGGGTCAACTTTGACCCTCTACATCACAGTCAGCAGGCCCAGTGTAGCCAATTAGGCTACACTAGCCCCTGGAGCCCCACCCCCCTTATATAAGGCAGGCAGCGGCGGCCATTACGGCCACTCGTGTGCCTGCATTAGAGAGAGTAGGGCGAGCTGCTGTCTGTCTCTCATAGGGAAAGATTAGTTAGGCTTAGCTTTTCCTGGCTGCATACCTGTTCAGTGATCCTGCCACTGCATACCTGTTCTGTGAACCCACCCACCACTGCATACCTGTTCAGTGATCCTGCCACTGCATACCTGTTCTGTGAACCCACCCACCACTGCATACCTGTTCAGTGAACCTGCCACTGCATACCTGTTCTGTGAACCCACCCACCACTGCATACCTGTTCAGTGATCCTGCCACTGCATACCTGTTCTGTGAACCCACCCACCACTGCATACCTGTTCAGTGATCCTGCCACTGCATACCTGTTCTGTGAACCCACCACTGCATACCTGTTCTGTGAACCCACCACTGCATACCTGTTCTGTTCAGTGGACCCGCCACTGCATACCTGTTCTGTTCAGTGAACCCGCCACTGTATACCTGTTCTGTTCAGTGATCCTGCCACTGCATACCTGTTCTGTTCAGTGAACAGTTTGGTGTGTCAGTGTGAAGCAGTACCTTAATTACACTCCCTGTTTGATGTATACATATGCAAGATGTTTTAAAGCACTTTAGGCCTGTCATTTAGCATTCAATATGATTTCTGCCCTTAAAACGCTGCTTTGCGTCAAATCCAGATTTTTCCTGGGGACTTTTGCCGTGTATCCCACTCCGCCATGCCCCCCTCCAGGTGTTAGACCCCTTGAAACATCTTTTCCATCACTTTTGTGGCCAGCATAATTATTTTTTTTTTCAAAGTTCGCATCCCCATTGAAGTCTATTGCGGTTCGCGAACTTTAACGCGAACCGAACCTTCCGCGGAAGTTCGCGAACCCGGTTCGCGAACCTAAAATCGGAGGTTCGGCCCATCTCTACCCGCTCAGTGTACAGTGTGACCAGGAGAAAAAACGCACAGCAAAGCTTTAAAATGCTATAAGTGTAAAAGGGCCCTTACAGTTGCTGTCCCTGTGTTTTGGGAGGAAACTCAGGGCACTGCTTTAGAGTCACATTATCACCAGGGGCAAATCCAGGATTTTCAAGGGGGGGATTCCTGAAATGTTCAATCAGGGTTTGATTCGATATGCGTTCGTTCAACGCAAGTCGAATCAAATCCTGATCGGACATGGTGGATTTTATCAATTTGATCAGTGATCGCATATCGATCGCATGACAAATCGAATGGTGTAGAAGATGGGGCTGGGCATGAGAGGGATATGGAGGCTGCCATATTTATTTCCTTTTAAGCAATACCAGTTGCCTGGCAGCGCCTCTGCTCTATTCTGCTGCAGTAGTGTCTGAATCACACCAGTAACAAGCATGCAGCTAGTCTTGTCAGATCTGACAATAATGTCAGAAACACCTGATCTGCTGCATGCTGGTTCAGTGTCTAGAGATGAAAGTATTAAGGTGGCCACTAATGAACCAATCTTTTTCATCCAATCTTACCATTTCTATGTAATATAAGGTAACTGCCTGAAGTATCCATTCAGTATATTCACTCAGTTTACCCTTATACTACATAGATTTGGTAAGATTGAATGAAAAAGATTGGATCATTAGTGGCCACCATTAGAGGCAGAGGATCAGCTGGATAGCCAGGAAACTGGTATTGGTTAAAAGGAAGTATATATTGCAGACTCCATATCTCTCTCGCTTCAGTTGTCGTTAAGACAGCCACGGGCATGACTGTGTACTAAATATTGTAGCCTCCATATCTCTCTCCGCTTCTGTCCGCTTCTGTGCGCTTTTTTTCAGCAACATGTATCTGTTATGTGCTGAAAAAAAGCGGACAGAAGCGCACGAAGTGTGAATGAGGCCTAAGTGTAAGGCCTCGTTCACATCTGCTGCGCTGAAAAAAGTGTGAAAGTGCTGAAAAAAGTGTGAAAGCGCGTGGTAAAAACGCATGCGCTTGTGCGCGCTTTAGTGCGTGTTTCTGTGCGTTGCGCTGTGCTTCTTTAAAGCACGTTTTGCTTATTGTAGCAGTAGCAGTTGTCAATAAAACTTTGTTTTTCTATGTAAATGTATTTTTTTCTCCAATTAGGGGTAAAAAACGCATGCGCTTCTATGCGCTTCTATGCGCTTCTACGCGCTAAAAAAGCGCACCCATTCACTTGTATTGATGTGCGCTTTCCAGCTCAACGCACAGAAATGCATGCAACCAGGCACGTGCAGAGGGGGGTGCTCTGGGTGCCCGGGCACCCCCCCTTTTTAAAATCAGCAAAAAAGGCCCCTCTGATCGCGCAAAATAAGCCCCGCCCCTGCCGCGGTAAGCCCCGCCCACCCGCGAAAAGCTCCGCCTTCGCCTTGGGCACTTTCAGGTGAAGAGGCCTGGATAGGAATCCTAGTGTGGCATACTGACCTCGCCTCCACCTAGGACCCATACTGACCTCTACCTCCCAAAGCACCCATAGTGACTTCTCCCTCACCCACAGGGACCTCTCCATCCACCTAACACCCACAGTGACTTCTCCCTCCCCAGCACCCACAGTGACCTCTCCATCCACCTAGCACCCACAGTGACCTCTCCCTCCACCTAGCACCCACAGTGACCTCTCCCTCCACCTAGCACCCACAGTGACCTCTCCCTCCACCCAGCACCCACAATGGCCTCTCCCTCCACCTAGCACCCACAGTGACCTCTCCCTCCACCTAGCACCCACAGCGACCTCTCCCTCCCCCAGCACCCACAGTGACCTCTCCCTCCCCCAGCACCCACAGTGACCTCTCCCTCCCACAGTGACCTCTCCCTCCACCTAGCACCCACAGTGACCTCTCCCTGCACCTAGCACCCACAGTGACCTCTCCCTCCACCTAGCACCCACAGTGACCTCTCCCTCCCCCAGCACCCACAGTGACCTCTCCCTCCACCAGCACCCACAGTGACCTCTCCCTCCACCTAGCACCCACAGTGACCTCTTCCTCCCCCAGCACCCACAGTGACCTCTCCCTCCCACAGTGACCTCTCCCTCCACCTAGCACCCACAGTGACCTCTCCCTGCACCTAGCACCCACAGTGACCTCTCCCTCCACCTAGCACCCACAGTGACCTCTCCCTCCACCTAGCACCCACAGTGACCTCTCCCTCCACCTAGCACCCACAATGACCTCTCCCTCCCACAGTGACCTCTCCCTCCACCTAGCACCCACAGTGACCTCTCCCTGCACCTAGCACCCACAGTGACCTCTCCCTCCACCAGCACCCACAGTGACCTCTCCCTCCCACAGTGACCTCTCCCTCCCACAATTACCTCTCCCTCCACCTAGCACCCACAGTGACATCTCCTTCCCCAGCACCCACAGTGACCTCTCCCTCCACTAGCACCCACAGTGACCTCTCCCTCCCCCTACCACCCACAGTGACCTCTCCCTCCACCTAGCACCCACAGTGACCTCTCCCTCCACCTAGCACCCACAGTGACCTCTCCCTCCACCTAGCACCCACAGTGACCTCTCCCTCCACCTAGCACCCACAGTGACCTCTCCCTCCCACAGTGACCTCTCCCTCCACCTAGCACCCACAGTGACCTCTCCCTGCACCTAGCACCCACAGTGACCTCTCCCTCCACCTAGCACCCACAGTGACCTCTCCCTCCACCAGCACCCACAGTGACCTCTCCCTCCACCTAGCACCCACAGTGACCTCTCCCTCCACCTAGCACCCACAGTGACCTCTCCCTCCACCTAGCACCCACAGTGACCTCTCCCTCCACCTAGCACCCACAGTGACCTCTCCCTCCACCTAGCACCCACAGTGACCTCTCCCTCCACCAGCACCCACAGTGACCTCTCCCTCCCACAGTGACCTCTCCCTCCCACAATGACCTCTCCCTCCACCTAGCACCCACAGTGACATCTCCTTCCCCAGCACCCACAGTGACCTCTCCTTCCCCCTACCACCCACAAATCCTTCCCCAAATCTAGCAGTGATCCTGCCTACCCCAGCACCCACACTGACCTATCCTTCCCCCAGCACCCACAGTGATCTTTCCCTCCCCCAGTGGCTACCCTCCTGTCCCCTGCAGCACTTACAGGGACCTCCCATCCCAAAAGCAGCGCCCACACTGATCTCTCCCAACACACAGCACCCACAACTACTCCCTCCTCCAATAACTACAATGACCTCTCACAGCACCCACAGTGACCTACCCTTCCACCAGCACCCACGCTGACCTCTACCTCCCCCAGCAACCACACTGACCTCTACCTCCCCTAGCAGCAACTATGCCATTCATAGCAGTACCCACAGTGACCTCCCACTCCCTGCACCCACCGCAATCCCACCAATATTCAGCACCCACATTACACTCAACCAGTAACCCCCACTATAGCAAGCACCCAGTACTTGCACCAAGCAACTTTCACCCAATACTTATATCCGACCTCCATATGGCACTTAGTACTTGCATCATTCACCCTATAGCTGGCACCCAGTACTCACACTCACTTGGCACAGTACTTGCACATTATCTGAACTCACATAAACCAGTACTAGCACCCAAAGTACCTGCACTCAGAATCCACATGGCACACAATGCCCACCCATAGCTAGCACCTAGTGCAGGCAATGCACCAAGTATTCGCACCAATGTACCTGCACCCAACACCCACATGTTTCATCTGCAGTAGTTCCAGTTGCACTAAGCCACCACTTGGTGCCCAGCACAAACACCAAACACTCACATATGACATCTAGTACTTGCACCCAGAACTCACAAGGGCTTGAGTAACTGCAATCAACACCTACATGATGCTTGACACCAACCCATACAGCCAGAATGCACATGACACCCTGTGCCATCACCCAGATCCCACATGGCACTCAGCTTCTGCATTTAGCACTCACATGACAACAAATACCCCACTAGCCAGCACCCATTACCCAGATGTTACCATGTACTCGCTCCCAGTACCCACTTGGCACTCAGTATTTGCACCTAAGACCCACATGACACCCTATAACCCCCATAACCAACACCCACATGGCATAGTACTCACACAGCACAAAGTTCCAAAGCCATTATATGCACCTAGTACCCATCCATGGCCAGCACCCAAATAGCACCCAGTACCCATCCTTGGTCTGAACCCATATGAGACTCAGTACTCTCCCATGGCACACATCCAGACCACACATGGCACTCCCTACTCACTCATGTCCAACACTCACATGGCTCCCTGTACCAATTAGCACTCACATGGCACTCACTATTGTTTATCGCCTTCTGCTACTCATTCAGCACCCAATACAGCATAGCATCCACTGCAAATAAACACCCAAACACTGGACCTTGGTACCCACAGCAGCTTGACACGGACTGTACTTTGGCATATCGGCACCCACTGCAACTTAGCACAAACTGGACCTTTGCGTCTTACCACCCACTGCATCTGTGCACCCACTGCACCTTGGCACTTACTGCAGTTTTGCATCTACTAATGCTTAGCAACCACTGCATATTGGCAACCACTGCTTCTTTGCCTGAAAAGAAGTTTGGGTGCTGATCTAGAGGGACAGAGGTCCCAGTAATGAAAGGTGAGTCCATGCCTACATCAGGCTCCACTGTGCCCACTCTAATAGTGCGCACCTATGACTGCTGATTTGAGGGTGGTGGCACCAAAGAAGTTGGTTGGAAGAAGACACAAAGTCTGCCTGATACTTCTATAAAGGTGTGTGTGTGTGTGTGTGTGTGTGTGTGTGTGTGTGTGTGTGTGTGTGTGTGTGTGTGTGTGTGTGTGTGTGTGTGTGTGTGTGTGTATAGTGTGTGTGTGTGTGTGTATAGTGTGTGTGTGTGTGTACAGTGTGTGTGTGTGTGTGTGTGTGTACAGTGTGTGTGTGTGTGTGTGTGTGTGTGGTGGTGGGGGGGGGGGGGGGTCAAGGCTGCCTAGTGCTTTAAGGAGAAGGGGTATTACATACACAATTTAGCACGATTTATCGATTAGGGCCCCTTTTTCAAATTTGAGCACCCCCCCTTGAGAATCCTCTGCACGGCCCTGCATGCAACCCTACGTTTTTGTAACGCTGCTCAGCGCAGGATGTGAACCAGCTACATTTAGTTACATGGGAAAATAAATACCGTGATGATCGCACAGGGCAGTGCACTGTGAAAAGCGCACAGAAACGGCCCTGATGTGAACAAGGCCTAAGTGCTGCAGAAGATATCACTGCTATATAAACACATAATAATAATATGGGAGGGCATTAGACAATTACTATGGTAGGATTAGTATGTGAGCTCCTCTGAGGACAGTCAGTGACATGACTATGTACTCTGTAAAGTACTGCAGAAGATGTCAGTGCTATATAAACACATAATAATAATATGGGAGTGCATTAGACAATGACTATAGTAGGATTAGAGTGTGAGCTCCTCTGAGGACTGCTAGTGATATGACTATGTACTCTTTAAAGTGCTGCAGGAGATGTCAGTGCTATATACATACTGTACATAATAATAATATAGTAGGATTAGATTGTGAGCCCCTCTGAGGGATGGCTAAGTCACAAGACAATATACAATACAATACAATACAATAATATTTGTAAAGCGCTTTTCTCCCATAGGACTCGCAAGCGCAATATACTCTGTACAGTACTGCAGAAGATGTCACACTATATAAATGCTAAATAATAATACACAAATGGGGGGGGGGGGGGATTTGACAGGCTAAACTCTAAATACATATAGGGTGCATATCTGTTTTCCTTCTGTCCTGTTCATGTCACACATTTAAGAAGGAAAGAACTTGCCCTTCTCACCTCTTACACACAGTGATGGCTTATCAGTAATCACCTCTTGTCCCCCTCCCCATGTTACATTATGCCGTTTACTGCTGCCTGGAGTTTTACTGCTTCCTGGGGAGGAGAACGAAGAATGAGAAAGCCAGCCACACACATTCCCTTCCCTGGCTAATCATCTGCCCTGTCCTGACTGCTTGACCCTTCCTATAAACACTAGTGATGGGAATTCCGGCTCTTCTTGGAGAATCGGCTCTTCTGAATCGGCTCCCATTAAAGAGCCGGCTCTTACGGCTCTCAATCGGCTCTTCATTAAATATCACTAGACGCCACTCGGAATCGGAGTAAAAGCCCCGCCCCCGTCTCCATGACAACTCCAGACTGCTTCTCTGGCTCGGGCAATCCCTCCTGCTACTGCTCTGCTCCGCCCCATACACTCCTACAACCTGCACGAGGAGGACTACATCTCCCAGCATGCCTCAGCGCCCTTTATTACACAGCAAAGCAGAGCTGTGTGGGGCGGCTGAGGCATCGGCTCTTTCAAAACTGAGAGCCGGCTCTTGTCGTTCGCAGCAAAGAGCCGACTCTTAGAGCCGGCTCGTTCGCGAACGACCCATCACTAATAAACACATAGGAGCAGCGAGTGACAGCCAGAGGAGCTTGTGTGACTGAGAGGCGGCAAGGAAGGGCTGGTGAATGCGGGAGTCTGACTGAGCCACACACACAGTTTGATTACCTGGCTAGCTCAGCTGACTGTGTGACTGTCGCTGCTGCAGTGCTCTCTCCCTGGTGTCTGCGTGGTGACATGGTGTTTGCAGGGCTGGATGTGGAGACTGGAGAGTGGCTGGCTGCCTCCCTAGGGGAAAGAAGTACATCTGTGACCCAGCGTCAGCCGCTCCTCCTGCAGACAGTGCAGTCTTCCTGGACTGGAGGAGTGTGCTTCTCCTCCTGGCTCGGATCCATGTGCGTGCTGACAGGCGTGTGGGGGTGGGCTGGCTCGGCTGCCTCTCTTTCTATAGGCTGAAGAGAGGAGCCAGTTTCAAAATGCTGCCACTGATTGGACAGAGAGCTAAGGGAGGAAGGGAGGGACAGAGGAGGAGTCTTCTATACGCAGCCGCCCGGAGTATCGCAGCTCTCTGTAGTGAAGAGCCTATGCGCAGCAGCATCGCTGCTGGGACAATTGTACACATTTATACCGACAGTCTCGGCGCAGGGGGAGGTTCCAGATACCCGGAACACCCCCTTCCGTGCGCCAGTGATCACCTTATAGTTAGTGCCGCCTAAGTCATGTAATGGCCACACCCATACGGCCACACCCATTTTGACCATGGGGTGCTTTGCATGCTGCACTCACTTTTTTATTTTTTTTAGGGGGGGTGTATGTAAATTATCCGCACCGGGTGTCAAATACCCTAGCTACGCCACTGGATACACAAGTGACATGAATGTCGTATGTATGTATGTTTAGTGTTCACTCTCATATGGCTTTGCTTCTAAATACTGGAGTTCAGTACCTGGGTATTATCTGAGTTCAATTCCAGATGTCCTGGATGCTATTTGGGTTCAGTGAAGAATGTTGATGTATTTCTGAATCCTGCTACAGCCAGGTTGAGCGGGTAGTCGTAGGATAATGGTGCATGAGATACGCAGGCGTACTAAGTAAGCCATTGTTTTCCCATAGAGTGAGCACGAGGTGTACACACTCGGCTGTGTTGTATTGCGCAAAAGCGGATATCATAGATTTGTACTGTGATCACGCGCCTACGACAGCGAGCGAATATTCGCTTGCGTGTGTTATGGTTTAGGGAGTATAATTGTGTTGGGAAAACGCCTGGACTCCGGGACTTTTTGCTGAGACCAACAGACGTGATGGATTGTGTCGCCAGGTGTTTTCCCCTACGGAGGATTGACGGAGTCCCCTCTTCCTTGGGTGATATTGCTACAACACTTGGTCAAGAAAGGTTGATGCATGCTTACTAATTATTACTAACCCTTAAACTATGATTCTGCAAGCCTAGATAATTATTATAACAGGATTGTAGCTCAATAAATACTATTATTGCATTTTTCCTCATGTTTTGCTGCAATTCATTTTACCCACTACGGTGGTGAGCGAAGTTAGAGGGTTTAAAAACCCTTCCCGTGAGGCAAAACATAAATTGGCGCTGCGAGCACTCCTTTATTTTAAAAATCACTTTGAACCTCTTGAATTAAGTTGATATTTCACTTGGGGGTTCCCCTGTGCACCAGGAGCTCAAAATTTAAGAAACGTCAGAAAAGGGTTCAAATGTGAATATCTCTGTAATGGTTATAGTAATTGCAGAAACTTCAACAGGGATGTAATGGTTAGTCTTTTAAGTCTTATTTGCACCTGTTGGCATTTTGCCAAAAGTTTCAAAGTTGAATATCTTGAGAACTGACTGTGGTATTTCAATATTGTTTAGTTAATAGTTTGCAGTTTGACAAGGGTCACCTCTGGGTAAAACCCCACCCACTTGGCAGATTGCCAAAAAATTTAAAATTGATAGGTAGATTCAGGCTCTGTCCCAGGGTAGGCTGAGCGTGTCCATTGGTGTGGGCGCTTGGTTATTGGCCCGGGAACCCTGGTCTACAGTTAGCATGTACTGTGAGTGAACCACTTGAGGACGAAACTAGGACTGTGATACCAGGCCAAAGCTTCCTTAAATGCTCTTTGGGATCTCAGTGAAAGCAGCCCTATTGCATGGGCCACTGGGAGAACGTTAGAGACGGGGAGTGGAGGAGCGAGAGGAGATGGTCCTAGTGCCTACCGAAAGGTGAGAGAAACAACTGGTCAAGTAGCAGTACACAAGGCCTTGTGAGCTACCCCTCATGAGATTTGCCTGAGGTGATAGAAGAGTGTTGATATTTATAACTGAGTAGTATATCTTGTGATATCACAGTCTGTGTCTCAATTTCAAAATTTAGTGTTTTAAGATGTTTAACCAGCTGCCGCCCGCGTAACGCCAATAGGCGTGGCCGCAGCGGCAGCCCCAGGACCGCCTAACGCCGATTGGCGTAAGGTCCTTTCTGTCAAAAATGCGGGCGATCGCTCGCATGCACGCGCACATCGCCCGGCATCCCTTGCGGCCCCCACGTGTCATCAGCCCGCCGGCCAATTAGCAGCGCCGGCGGGCTGCGATCTTTATATCCGGCCAATGCAAAGAGTATAATACACGTTGTTATGTAAACAACGTGTATTATACTGGCTGCCTCCTCCTCTCCTGGTCACAGCTAGTGTTGGGCGAACATCTAGATGTTCGGGTTCGGGCCGAACAGGCCGAACATGGCCGCGATGTTCGGGTGTTCGACCCGAACTCCGAACATAATGGAAGTCAATGGGGACCCGAACTTTTGTGGTTTGTAAAGCCTCCTTACATGCTACATACCCCAAATTTACAGGGTATGTGAACCTTGGGAGTGGGTACAAGAGGAAAAAAAATTTGCAAAAAGAGCTTATAGTTTTTGAGAAAATCGATTTTAAAGTTTCAAAGGGAAAACTGTCTTTTAAATGCGGGAAATGTCTGTTTTCTTTGCACAGGTAACATGTTTTTTGTCGGCATGCAGTCATAAATGTAATACATATAAGAGGTTCCAGGAAAAGGGACCGGTAAGGCTAACCCAGCAGCAGCACACGTGATGGAACAGGAGGAGGCGCAGGAGGAGAAGGCCACGCTTTGTGAGACACAACAACCCCGGCCTTGCATGAGGGCAAGAAGCGTGCGGATAGCATGCTTTGTACCGCCATGCAGTCATAAATGTAATAAAGATAAGAGGTTCCATAAACAGGGACCGGAAACGCTAACCCAGCAGCAGCAGCAGCACACGTGATGGAACAGGAGGAGGCACAGGAGGAGAAGGCCACGCTTTGTGAGACACAACAACCCAGGCCTTGCATGAGGACAAAAAGCGTGCGGATAGCATGCTTTTTACCGCCATGCAGTCATAAATGTAATAAAGATAAGTGGTTCAATAAACAGGGACCACGCGGCAACGCTAACCCAGCAGCAGCAGACGTGATGGAACAGGAGGAGGCGCAGGAGGAGAAGGCCACGCTTTGTGAGACACAACAACCCAGGCCTTGCATGAGGGCAAGAAGCGTGCGGATAGCATGCTTTGTACCGCCATGCAGTCATAAATGTAATAAAGATAAGTGGTTCAATAAACAGGGACCACGCGGCAACGCTAACCCAGCAGCAGCACACGTGATGGAACAGGAGGAGGCGCAGGAGGAGAAGGCCACGCTTTGTGAGACACAACAACCCAGGCCTTGCATGAGGGCAAGAAGCGTGCGGATAGCATGCTTTGTACCGCCATGCAGTCATAAATGTAATAAAGATAAGTGGTTCAATAAACAGGGACCACGCGGCAACGCTAACCCAGCAGCAGCAGACGTGATGGAACAGGAGGAGGCGCAGGAGGAGAAGGCCACGCTTTGTGAGACACAACAACCCAGGCCTTGCATGAGGGCAAGAAGCGTGCGGATAGCATGCTTTGTACCGCCATGCAGTCATAAATGTAATAAAGATAAGTGGTTCAATAAACAGGGACCACGCGGCAACGCTAACCCAGCAGCAGCAGACGTGATGGAACAGGAGGAGGCGCAGGAGGAGAAGGCCACGCTTTGTGAGACACAACAACCCAGGCCTTGCATGAGGGCAAGAAGCGTGCGGATAGCATGCTTTGTACCGCCATGCAGTCATAAATGTAATAAAGATAAGTGGTTCAATAAACAGGGACCACGCGGCAACGCTAACCCAGCAGCAGCAGACGTGATGGAACAGGAGGAGGCGCAGGAGGAGAAGGCCACGCTTTGTGAGACACAACAACCCAGGCCTTGCATGAGGGCAAGAAGCGTGCGGATAGCATGCTTTGTACCGCCATGCAGTCATAAATGTAATAAAGATAAGTGGTTCAATAAACAGGGACCACGCGGCAACGCTAACCCAGCAGCAGCAGACGTGATGGAACAGGAGCAGGCGCAGGAGGAGAAGGCCACGGTTTTTGAGACACAACAACCCAGGCCTTGCATGAGGACAAAAAGCGTGCGGATATAGCAGCAATGCTTTTTGCCGCCATGCAGTCATAAATGTAATACAGATGAGAGGTTCAATAAACAGGGACCGGAAACGCTACACCATCCCAGATGTTCATTGGTCATGTTACTTGGTTGGGGTCCTGGAGTGTTGCGTAGTCATTTCCAATCCAGGATTGATTCATTTTAATTTGAGTCAGACGGTCTGCATTTTCTGTAGAGAGGCGGATATGCCGATCTGTGACGATGCCTCCGGCAGCACTGAAACAGCGTTCCGACATAACGCTGGCTGCCGGGCAAGCCAGCACCTCTATTGCGTACATTGCCAGTTCGTGCCAGGTGTCTAGCTTCGATACCCAATAGTTGAAGGGTGCAGATGGATTGTTTGACACAGCTACGTCATCTGACATGTAGTCCTTGACCATCTTCTCCAGGCGATCGGTGTTGGAGGTGGATCTGCACGCTTGCTGTTCAGTGGGCTGCTGCTGCATGGGTGTCAGAAAATTTTCCCACTCCAAGGACACTGCCGATACCGTTCCCTTTTGGGTACTAGCTGCGGCTTGCGTTGTTTGCTGCCCTCCTGGTCGTCCTGGGTTTGCGGAAGTCAGTCTGTCTGCGTACAACTGGCTAGAGGAGGGGGAGGATGTCAATCTCCTCTCTAAAGTCTCCACAAGGGCCTGCTGGTATTCTTCCATTTTGACCTGTCTGACTCTTTCTTCAAGCAGTTTTGGAACATTGTGTTTGTACCGTGGTTCCAGAAGGGTATAAACCCAGTAATTGGTGTTGTCCAGAATGCGCACAATGCGTGGGTCACGTTCAATGCAGTCTAGCATGAATTGAGCCATGTGTGCCAGAGTCCTACCAGAATCCTCATCATCCTCTTGTGAGCGTTGTGATAGTTGTTGTGATGCATCATAGTCGTCACCTTCCTCCTGGTCTGCTTCTGCTGACCATTCGCGTTGAATTGTGGAAGTCCAACGTGCACCGCTCTGGCCCTCGTCAGTGGTGGCATGAAATTCCTGCTCCAACTCCAGCTGTTCCTCCTCCTCTTCTTCGTCATAGTTGCTGGGGCCAGCGTTCCCTGAGGCGGATGGCCTGATGTTGGTACCATCACGCTGATCGTTTTCTCCTTCAGATTCCCCCAGTTGCATCATGACAGCTGTTTCCTTGATTTTTAACATCGACCTCTTCAGTAAACACAGCAGTGGTATGGTAATGCTGACTGAAGAGTTGTCACTGCTCACAAGCAACGTGGATTGCTCAAAATTTTGGAGGACTTGGCAGAGGTCCAACATGTTGGCCCAATCGGATCCACAGAAGCTTGGCAGCTGGCCGGATGCGCCTCGGTACTGCGCCGTCATGTACTGGACCACTGCACTCTTCTGCTCGCAAAAGCGGGCTAGCATGTGCAGCGTAGAATTCCAGCGCGTAGGGACATCACACAGCAAGCGATGGTGGGGGAGATTGAAGCGCTCCTGCATCTTGGCGAGTGCCCCCGAAGCAGTACTGGAATTTCTACAATGTTTGGCCACTCGACGCACCTTCAACAGAAGATCGGCCACGCCTGGGTATGTCCTCAGGAACCGCTGAACTACTAGGTTCATCACGTGCGCCAGGCAAGGGATGTGTGTCAGCTTAGCCAACCTTAAAGCGCGAATGAGATTACTCCCATTATCACACACAACCATGCCCGGTTTCAGGTCCAGCGGTGCCAGCCACAAATCCGTCTGTTCCTTTATTCCCCTCCAAATTTCCTCCCCTGTGTGCTGCTTATCCCCAAGGCAGATTAGCTTCAGCAACGCTTGCTGACGCATGCCAACAGCTGTGCTGCACTGCTTCCACGATCCTACTGCTGCTGGGTTAGCGTTTCCGGATGAGGTACAGCTTTGAGATGCGTTGGAGGAGAAGGAGTCAGAGAGGTAGGTGCTGCTGTTGTTATCCAGTGGGAGGGACGGCGGTGCAGCTGTTTGTGGCGTGGGCAACACCCGTGCCGTAGCAGGTGAGGAATCGCTGCCAGGCTCCACAAGGTTCACCCAGTGCGCGGTAAGGGAGATGTATCGACCCTGGCCGAACGCACTCGTCCAGGTGTCAGTGGTGAGGTGAACCTTGCAGGCAACGGCATTCTTCAAGCTTCGGGTTATTTTGCTGACCACGTGCTCATGCAACTCAGGCACTGCAGAGCGCGCAAAGTGGTAGCGGCTGGGAACCACGTAACGTGGGATGGCCACTGACATCATGCCCTTGAAGCTGTTTGTCTCCACCACTCGATATGGCAGCATTTCGCAGGCCAGAAGCTTGGCTATGCTGGCTGTTACTGCCACGGCCCGGGGGTCATTTGCTGGCAATTTCCTCTTGCGCTCAAACATCTCCGACACAGACAACTGAACTGTAGCGCTGCACACGGAAGGGCTGTTGGTTGTTGTGTTTGATGAACACTGGGAGACCTCAAGAGCACTACTCCGGAAAGTGACAGTGTCAGCGTCGTCTGATGTTTGTGAATGTTGTGAACCACGCAATGGCTGGGCTACTGCTGCTGCTGAGGCGGGTCTGGTGGTGAGTCTGGTGAACCCAAGGGAGGCAGTGTTGTTGCTGGTACCCTGTCCTGACGCGTTTGCCCACAGAGTGGGATGTTTGGATAGCATGTGACGGCTCATGCTGGTGGTGGAGAGGTTGTTAATACTTTTCCCCCTGCTCAGGCGGGTCTTGCACACCTTGCAAATCGCCATGGTAACATCCTCAGTGCAGTCTTCAAAGAAAGCCGAGACTTTGGAGCACCTGCCTCCTTGCTGGCGATTTCTGTTTGCTCCTCTTTTGCCTCTCACTTGAACTTCCACGCTTGTGGTGCCTGAAATTGCGCGCCGCCTACCTTGTGGCACAAGGCGAACTCGTGCAGCAGTGGGTTCTTCAACAGACTCATCTGTGCTGCTGCTACGACGGCGATGTTCTCGTTCACAAACAAAATCTGGGTCTCTGTCCACATTGTCCATACCCTCCTCTTCCATCTCCTCAAACTCGTCATATGTCATTGTGGGCCGCCGCCGTGGAGTAGAGCTCCCCACAACAACCTCTGCGCAGCACACTCCAACGTCGTCTTCCAGATCTTGTCGGCCGACCTCCTGCAATTGCAACCCCTCCTGCCCAAATTGCTCTGGGATTTGGGTTTCCGAGTCCTCCTCGGACTCGCCTTGTATTTCAGTGCGCGGTGCATTTCCCACAGTTAACGGTTGTGAATCCAGGCACAACATTTCTGGCTGTTCCTCCATTGACCTTTGAAAGGTGGAAGTTTGTTGGGCTGGGAATAGCTCCTGCGAAATACCCCATTGTGTCCTGAGGTAATTCATCGGACTGGTTATCTGGCAGTTGTGTGCGTGGTGTCGCTGCCGGTTGTGTCAGCTTTGTGCCCACTGGCTCCTTGTAACTGGCTGAGGACTCGGACCTCGTGCGTGATGTGCTGGTGCTGCTTAACCCACTGCTGGACGCTTGAGAGGTCATCCAAGTAATTATCTGGTCCTGTTCTTTTGGATTTGTGAGGGTTGTTGTCCTGGACAACATGGGCGGTATTGAGTGGGTTTTCTTGGGTGCTCCCCTGTGGCCTGTACGTGAACCGTCAGGGGAAACACCTCTTCCCTTGCCCCTCCCTCTTTCACCGGATTTCTTCCTCATTTCACTTATCCTTACAGTACACGCTGACTGGCAGCAGTACAGTGGCAGTACAGAAATGCTATACAGTACCACTATTCCCAGCAGCGACACAGAGCACAATGCTATACAGTGACGGGTGAGCGGTGTACCACTATTCCCAGCAGCGACACAGAGCACAATGCTATACAGTGGCGGGTGAGCGGTGTACTACTATTCCCAGCAGACACAGAACAGTAAACAGAATGCTATATAGTGTGGCTGAGCGAGCGGTGTACCACTATTCCCAGCAGACACAGAACAGTAAACAGAATGCTATATAGTGTGGCTGAGCGAGCGGTGTACCACTATTCCCAGCAGACACAGAACAGTAAACAGAATGCTATATAGTGTGGCTGAGCGAGCGGTGTACCACTATTCCCAGCAGACACAGAACAGTGAACAGAATGCTATATAATGTGGCTGAGCGAGGTACACAGAGTGGCAGTAAACAGAATGCTATATAGTGTGGCTGAGCGAGTGGTGTACCACTATTCCCAGCAGACACAGAACAGTAAACAGAATGCTATATAGTGTGGCTGAGCGAGCGGTGTACCACTATTCCCAGCAGACACAGAACAGTGAACAGAATGCTATATAATGTGGCTGAGCGAGGTACACAGAGTGGCAGTAAACAGAATGCTATATAGTGTGGCTGAGCGAGCGGTGTACTACTATTCCCAGCAGACACAGAACAGTAAACAGAATGCTATATAGTGTGGCTGAGCGAGCGGTGTACCACTATTCCCAGCAGACACAGAACAGTGAACAGAATGCTATATAATGTGGCTGAGCGAGGTACACAGAGTGGCAGTAAACAGAATGCTATATAGTGTGGCTGAGCGAGCGGTGTACTACTATTCCCAGCAGACACAGAACAGTAAACAGAATGCTATATAGTGTGGCTGAGCGAGCGGTGTACCACTATTCCCAGCAGACACAGAACAGTGAACAGAATGCTATATAATGTGGCTGAGCGAGGTACACAGAGTGGCAGTAAACAGAATGCTATATAGTGTGGCTGAGCGAGTGGTGTACCACTATTCCCAGCAGACACAGAACAGTAAACAGAATGCTATATAGTGTGGCTGAGCGAGCGGTGTACCACTATTCCCAGCAGACACAGAACAGTGAACAGAATGCTATATAATGTGGCTGAGCGAGGTACACAGAGTGGCAGTAAACAGAATGCTATATAGTGTGGCTGAGCGAGCGGTGTACTACTATTCCCAGCAGACACAGAACAGTAAACAGAATGCTATATAGTGTGGCTGAGCGAGCGGTGTACCACTATTCCCAGCAGACACAGAACAGTGAACAGAATGCTATATAATGTGGCTGAGCGAGGTACACAGAGTGGCAGTAAACAGAATGCTATATAGTGTGGCTGAGCGAGCGGTGTACTACTATTCCCAGCAGACACAGAGCAGTAAACAGAATGCTATATAGTGTGGCTGAGCGAGCGGTGTACCACTATTCCCAGCAGACACAGAACAGTAAACAGAATGCTATATAGTGTGGCTGAGCGAGCGGTGTACCACTATTCCCAGCAGACACAGAACAGTAAACAGAATGCTATATAGTGTGGCTGAGCGAGCGGTGTACCACTATTCCCAGCAGACACAGAACAGTGAACAGAATGCTATATAATGTGGCTGAGCGAGGTACACAGAGTGGCAGTAAACAGAATGCTATATAGTGTGGCTGAGCGAGCGGTGTACTACTATTCCCAGCAGACACAGAACAGTAAACAGAATGCTATATAGTGTGGCTGAGCGAGCGGTGTACCACTATTCCCAGCAGACACAGAACAGTAAACAGAATGCTATATAGTGTGGCTGAGCGAGCGGTGTACCACTATTCCCAGCAGACACAGAACAGTGAACAGAATGCTATATAGTGTGGCTGAGCGAGCGGTGTACCACTATTCCCAGCAGACACAGAACAGTAAACAGAATGCTATATAGTGTGGCTGAGCGAGCGGTGTACCACTATTCCCAGCAGACACAGAACAGTAAACAGAATGCTATATAGTGTGGCTGAGCGAGCGGTGTACCACTATTCCCAGCAGACACAGAACAGTAAACAGAATGCTATATAGTGTGGCTGAGCGAGCGGTGTACCACTATTCCCAGCAGACACAGAACAGTAAACAGAATGCTATATAGTGTGGCTGAGCGAGCGGTGTACCACTATTCCCAGCAGACACAGAACAGTAAACAGAATGCTATATAGTGTGGCTGAGCGAGCGGTGTACCACTATTCCCAGCAGACACAGAACAGTAAACAGAATGCTATATAGTGTGGCTGAGCGAGCGGTGTACCACTATTCCCAGCAGACACAGAACAGTGAACAGAATGCTATATAGTGTGGCTGAGCGAGCGGTGTACCACTATTCCCAGCAGACACAGAACAGTGAACAGAATGCTATATAATGTGGCTGAGCGAGGTACACAGAGTGGCAGTAAACAGAATGCTATATAGTGTGGCTGAGCGAGCGGTGTACTACTGTTCCCAGCAGCGACACAATGACAGGGGGGACCCTGGCTAGCGTGGCTGGAGCGCGAACTACCCTGCCTGCCTACCCAAAGCTAAACCCACAAATGGCGGAGATATGACGTGGTTCGGGTATTTATTTACCCGAACCACGTGACAGTTCGGCCAATCAGAGCGCGTTCGGGTCCGAACCACGTGACCCGTTCGGCCAATCACAGCGCTAGCCGAACGTTCGGGGAACGTTCGGCCATGCGCTCTTAGTTCGGCCATGTGTCCGAACGGTTTGGCCGAGCACCGTCAGGTGTTCGGCCGAACTCGAACATCACCCGAACAGGGTGATGTTCTGCAGAACCCGAACAGTGGCGAACACTGTTCGCCCAACACTAGTCACAGCATGCCCGGACCACCAGGAGAGAGGACGGCAGCCCTGCTGACAAGGACCCACACGTTTCCCTGCTCGATCCCACCTGCGATTGCCGCTGATCACCCCCCACAGCCCCCCTCACTGCCCTGCCAAGGCGTCTGACTGAGGTCTGAGTGTCATCTGGTCGCCTGTCACAGCTCTGATCGAGGTCTGAGTGCCATGTGAGTGACATCTATTGCCTGTGAACAGGATTTTGACATCTGATTAATTGATTGCATTGTGATTGGTTATTGATCATCTGTGATTGCCCTGTGTTTTCAATTGCTGTTTACATTGGTTGGCATCTGACAGCTGCACTGTGATTGATATCTGGTCGCCTGTCACAGCTCTGATCGAGGTCTGAGTGACATCTATTGACTGTGCACTGATTTTTTTATATCTGATTGATTGATTGATTGATTAGTGATCACAGCTCTGATTGAGGTCTGAGTGAGATCTGAATGACATCTATTGTCTGTGCACTGATTTTTGACATCTGATTGATTAGTGATTGTTTTTTGATCATCTGTGATTGCTTGTGATTTCAATTGCTGTTTACATTGGTTGGCATCTGACAGCGGCGCTGTGATTGATATCTGGTCGCCTGTCACAGCTCTGATCGAGGTCTGAGTGAGATCTGAGTGACATCTATTGTCTGTGCACTGTTTTTTGGCCAGTGAGTTAGCTAGGCCCCTTTGTTAGGTAGTTAGCACCCAGCCCACTACACCGCAATCACTAATAAGTCGCTGATTAGCGTCATCACTGTCGCTAATCAGCATTGGTACTATATAGTATCTGTAAGTGATCAGTACTGATTGCAGTCAGATCTATATAAGTACGTTAGGGTCACCTTAGAGTAGGCTCCACTAAAAACGCAGTGTTTGCCCGATCAGGCCTGATCGTTCTGCCGCACTTGCGTTCAGCCCGCCCCAAGTGAAAGAAATTTTTGTTTTCTGATCACTGCAAATAAACAACACCATAGCTGCGACGCTCAAAACTGAGCGATCGCAGCTGTTTACTTAACAAATACTCCCATTTGCTAGACAGGTGCATTTTTTTCCTGGGTAGTCTCGGAGGAATACCCCCTAAATTTAGCAGCCCAAAATGGCAAAAAAGATGTATTCCCTGCAAGAGGCCTACAGTATTATGGCCGAGTCGGGTGAGAATGATTGGGACTTCTCATCCGACTAAACATTCGGCTCAGAATATGAACCTGTAGAGGACAGTGACTCTCTGACCGATAGTTCTGATGATGAGGTTGTGGTCCCTGCTAGCGGCAGGCGTACCCGACCCCATGTCAGTGGACCACAGGTTGCGCAGGATCAACCTCAAGGGCAGCAGAGTGGTGCTAGCGCTGATCCAGATTTTGATGGTGAGGCATGCACCAACAGCGCAGCACATCCTGGAATTGAAACCAGTACTGCCGTAGACCCTGGTGGAGTGGCGAGCACCAGCATGGCAGTTGAAACTGGTTCGGTGGTACGTGGAGTAAGACCCCAGTCGCAGCCACCAGAAACACAGGCCCGTAGTACCCCTAGGCTCCCAGAGGTGCTAGCAAACCCTCATTGGAAGTTCCCTAATTCCACTGCACCCGTAGTGCCCCCTTTCACCGCCCAGTCTGGAGTCCAAGTGGAGACAGATCATCTAGGATCGGCCCTAGATGCTTTTCATCTGATCTTCACCGAGGATCTCTACGATCTCTACGACTTAGTCGTGGCAGAGACCAACCGTTAGGCCACACAATTTATCACCGCCAATCCGAACACCTCCCATGCCCAGCCTTTTCGGTGGAAACAGGTCACAGTTTCCGAATTTTAAATCTTTTTGGGCCTTCTCCTTAAAGAGACTCCGTAACAAAAATTGCATCCTGTTTTTTATCATCCTACAAGTTCCAAAAGCTATTCTAATGTGTTCTGGCTTACTACAGCACGTTCTACTATCACCATCTCTGTAATAAATCAACTTATCTCTCTCTTGTCAGACTTGTCAGCCTGTGTCTGGAAGGCTGCCAAGTTCTTCAGTGTTGTGGTTCTGTGATGCATCTCCCCCCTCCAGGCCCCTCTCTGCACACTGCCTGTTTATTATTTAGATTAGGACAGCTTCTCTCTTCTCTCTTTTCTTTTACAAGCTGGATAAATCCTCCTCTGAGCTGGCTGGGCTTTCACATACTGAGGAATTACATACAGGCAGAGCTGTCTGCACTCTGCAGGAAGAAACAGCCTGACACTTCAGTGGAAGATAGCTGCAGGGGGAAAGAAACACGCAAATGATCTCTTGAGATTCAAAAGGAAGGGTGTATACAGCCTGCTTGTGTATGAATGTATTTTCTATGTGTGGACATACTGTACATCAACCTACTTCCTGTTTTGGTGGCCATTTTGTTTGTTTATAAACAAACTTTTTAAAACTGTTTTTAACCACTTTTAATGCGGCGAGGAGCGGCGAAATTGAGACAGAGGGTAATAGGAGATGTCCCCTAACGCACTGGTATGTTTACTTTTGTGCGATTTTAACAATACAGATTCTCTTTAACATGAGTCTAACTAAAAGAAAATGTATTGCGGTCGTGTTGGTCTACGCACCCAATACATCACATGCCCATGTACTCTGCTGCCATGTCAAGGTCACGTTTTGAGACATTCTCAAGACATTCACAAGAGATTGCAAATAACAAACCAGCCCAACTGTGGAAAAACTCTGCAACCCGGCATGTCAAAAACTTAATATCGAGTCTTCAAAGGACCTCTGTGACCAATTTGCCCATTTCTTCACAGACAAAGTCTCCGCTATAAGGTCCGCCATCCAACTTACAGCATCTGAGCCTAATATAGCGCCGAAGACCATTAGCAGAGACAACGTAACACCTTGGTCAAACTTCAAAGAAATTGATGAAGAAGTCACATCAGGCATCCTCCTTCACCTCCGCCTAACTGCCTGTGACCTGGATTCTGGCCCAACACAGTTCATGTTGAACTGCCCCGACCTGTTCGTACCGGTATTCCTCAAAATTGTTAACTGTTCCTTACAATCAGGGATATTTCCTGCTTTACTGAAGGAAGCAATCATCAGGCCTCTCCTCAAAAAACCCTCCCTGGACCCAGATGCAATGACCAGCTACAGACCTGTCTCTAACCTCTCCTTTCTGGGCAAGCTAATTGAAAAAGCTGTTTACCTCCAGCTAGAAGCCAAAATCCTACAAAACAACAGTTCTGACCCATTCCAGTCTGGCTTTAGGAAACACCACAGCACTGAAACTGCCCTCATCCAAATATGCATGTAACATGGCAAGAGGCAGAGGAGAGTGCTCGATCCTCATACTGCTAGACCTTTCTGCAGCCTTTGATACAGTTGAACATGACATCTGGCTACAGGAATACTGCGGCATTGATGGCATAGTTCTTCAGTGGTTCCAATCCTACTTGAGTGGCAGAACCCACAAAGTGTCTATGGGGCCCTTCCTGTCCACCCCTGTATCACTTAAGTATGGGGTGCCCCAGGGCTCAATCCTCTCTCCCCTGCTTTTCACGATTTACATGTTACCACTGCATCCATCTGAAAATGGCGCCTGCGAATAATGGCGCACGGTGTTGCCGCTAATCCGTTTGCCGCTTATCGCTATTTAACGTTAAAGCCTTATTGTTATTTAACGTTAAAGCCTTATTGTTATTTACCGTTAACACACAGAACCCTCTCTGTACCTATCCCTAACCCCTAAGACCCCCCTGGTGGTGCCTAACCCTAACCACCCCCTGGTGGTGCCTAACCCTAACCACCCCCTGGTGGTGCCTAACCCTAAGACCCCCCTGGTGTTGCCTAACCCAAAGACCCCCCTGGTGGTGCCTAACCCTAAGATCACCCTGGTGGTGCCTAACCCTAAGACCCCCCTGGTTGGTGCCTAACCCTAAGACCCCCCTGGTGGTGCTTAACCCTAAGACCCCCCTAGTGGTGCCTAACCCTAAGACCCCCCTGGTGGTGCCTAACCCTAAGACCCCCCTAGTGGTGCCTAACCCTAAGACCCCCCTGGTGGTGCCTAACCTTAAGACCTCCCCCAGTGGTGCCTAACCCTAACCTTGACAGTGTTACATTAAATCCATTCCCCGTTTTGCAGTTAAATAACGTCTGCAGTTTGGCTTATGTAGGGCGCTATTGATAAATAACGTTAATGTGTGCCACTATTGATAAATAACGTTAGTGTGTGCCGTTTTTCTTTTTTTTTCCCTGTGCGCCATTATTATGCAGTACTAACGATAAATAGCGATAAGCGTATCTTTTTAATGCGGCGCCATTGTTATGCATAGGCGCTGTGCGCCATTATTCACTGATCCCGTTACCACTTGGAAAACTAATCCAAAAACATGGCCTGACATACCACTGCTATGCAGACGACACCCAACTATATCTTGATAGTAGCAATAGCCTAGCCTCCCCAGTTACACTACCCGAAGAACCCCAAATAATACAAACGACCACCAGCATGGATTTAATAGGCCAAAGCAGCCCGTTTATTAACCAAAATATAACATATAACTTTTCAGAGAGCTGAGGTAAGGGATCCGAGATTGTCAAACCCATTGCACTTAAGCTACCTGGCAAGCAGCCTGGAACCGGCCCCCGCCGCGATCAACGGCTCAGGGACAGCTGAATGCCACCGAATTACTTGTCACTTGTTGATATCCTAACCTGGTGATTTGCACCTGAGGCAAATCCCCCAGAAACCAACGAACCTTCGGACCCCTTACCCCTCCACCACGAACCGACGTGACCCCTCACGGCAGAGAGGCCCACACCCTCAATGCTCTCTGAATGCCCTCCTCTATCGCCAGGGCCCACAAATCTGTCCCTATCTCATTCAAGTGCACCCCATCTCTGCTGAGAAGTAAGTGCAGGTCACTTTCCAGTTCAATATGCCTGACGGCTACCCCTCCCGTTCTGAATAACAAATTTTGCCACTTCTTTGTTTAACTTAACTCGTGCTTTATTAATCTTACTGACTGACCTCGCCAATCTCCATGAGGACCTAGCCACCACGTCTGACCATACTACCACCGTAGCTGGAAACTCCCTCTTGATCCTTAGAACATCAAATTTGATGTCCCGGATGATGGCCCTGGTAGATTTGGAAGCTATATCGTTGCCCCCGACGTGCAGAACAAGCACATCCGGGGCCCTGTCCCATCCGGCATATCTGCTAATTTCAGGCCAAACTCTCGCCCACAACATGCCTGGAAAACCAAGCCAGCAAATGAGGACCTCCTGCCTTGGGAATCCGAGTTGTCGCCCTTCGGGGCGAACCGCAGCTCTTCTCGCACCCCTAGCGACGTAGGAGTGACCGAAGATCCAAACCAGGGCTGGCCTCCCTGGAAAACAAAATTGGAAACACAGGAAATAAAACTAACACCCATAACCCATAGCTGCTGTATTCTTAAATCAAATGCAATCTAACGTAAGACCTATATCTAATCGAATCCCATCTGCCTATCCTCTTGACCACCTCCTCGCTGAGTCCCCAACGCGAAGCTTCAGTCGCCGCCCCTATACGGAATGAGTGAGAGGCGAACTCGCTGAGAGGGAGTCCCACCTTTCCTAAGCACTTACGAAATATGGCTGAAAATTGAAAACGGGTCAAAGGAGAACCGTCATCGTGTGCTAACAAGACAAGCGCAGATTGTGGCCTGATCTGCAGGAACCGCAAAATACTCTCCCTGGGGCACAACAAGCCCCCGATCTGGAAAAGAGTGATGACCTTTCCCTTTCCTACACGATCAGTTTTTGACTTACCTAAGGTGATTGAAACTGCTCCCTCTTGAACCACTACATCGCCAGCGAGGATGCCTCCCACCACAGATTTTGACCTGCTAACTAATTCCCCTACCCGAAATGCCCCAAAGAAAGCCAAAACAAATGCAGTGCTGAAAAGCACCACCTCGTATTGACTAGAGCACACTTCCTGCACTGCCAGGACCACTTTACTCAAAACCTCGAACGTGACCGGGCGTCTGGAATCCCTTGCAACCGATCCTGCCCTGAATACTTTCATGGCCTGCCCAACCCTAAAATCCTTCGTCACATCCCTTTAACCCCTAAACTTAAACAACAAGGCCAATGCCGCCAATTTTTTAGACATGGCCGCCGCCGACGTGCCCTCCGCAAAATTATTCCCTACAAAATATAGGAGCAAGCATGACCGATCCTCATCCGTTGAGCAGCCCCCGACTTGTGCCATCAAAGCGTCCCACGCCTCCCAGACGGGCGCATACGCTGCCCATGAAGACTCTGATAGTGACCTCCTAATCAGTTGTGATATTGCCCGAACGGAATCGTCCACATCATCTCTGGACAGGGAACCCCAATCTCTTCCGCTGAAGGTGACGTTGGCCGGAACCTGTCCCACTGGAATCGAGAGAGGGCATCAGCAATGATGTTGTCCACCCCGGGCAAATGCACCGCAAAGATGCAAATATTGAATCGTAAACATAACAAAACGAATTGTCTCATTAACCTAACCACTGGCGGCGAGGATGCTGAAATTTT